>NW_027281240.1:0-119079 GCF_046629955.1 Centroberyx affinis | reverse complement strand
GTCATGATGCTTGTAAATAACTCATGTAGGTAGGCTAATATCTTCAGTATTCAAAGAATAAAAATGTAAAAATAAACAATAGTCGTTATCAGGCTATTTTTTTCTGAGAATGTAGTTTCATCATTGCCAGATTTGATAGCCTTGAACCCTGAACACACTCCTTAGCTCCTTATAGACTAGAGTGGGTCTCTCAAACATGTTCATGTCTCGGACCCCCAGACAGACCCACATTAGGCCATGGACCCCCATTTATCTATATAAGTAGATTATTGTTGTTGTTGATTTAGTGTTGAATTATGTAACACTTTACCTGGGGCGATAGTCGTGGTGAGAGTGAAACTAATGATTACAGTAATAATCATTCTTATACATTCTCTTATTGGGATATTTTGGATTGAATAATAGTGAAATTACACTATTCTCGTTTTGCTGCATGGGAGCCACTGGACCCTATAGGGTCCCCCTACCTCACTTTGAGGACCACTGAGCCTGTCTCTTCAATCTAGTCTGTTTAGGAATGGATGTAAGCCTCTATAGTGATGTATTTAACCAAAAGATAAAAGTTTTACTTTAAAGAAAGAAAGAAAAAAAATCCATATCAAAATATCTATCATGTTTCTTTCCTTTTTGCTTCGGGTGTGTCCTGTTGACGTAAACCTCCGGATTTACGTCCCCAGGCAAAGTTGTGTCGCTACAAAAGCGTCGTGACCCGAGGCGACAGGTGCCAACAAGGCGAGGGGAAAAGGTCAGACAGACAAACCGCTTCCGACGACAATGATAAGGAAAACACGCAGAACTGTTTGGGCAAACTGGAGTTGGCCTCTGGATATTCACAGGCCGTCTGAAAGATACTGTAGATGTCAAGGACAAGCATAACTAAATACAATAAGGCTGGCTTCACCGAGGCAGACTTTACCAATGGTTTCTTCAGTCCGGTCTCAGGTCATAGACATCCTATAATAGGCTAACTTCATTTTAATCTATTTTTGCCAACTTTATAGACGAAAAACGAAAAAGAGCTATAATAAGAAGAACTATGGAAATCCTATAATAAATTTTAGAAGGACGCATATCAAAGCAAAACTTTACAACTACTAGTATAGGCTACCCCAGAAAAACCAATAGTACGCATAAGAAAAACTAATAGGCTATAAACTCACTATTGAGTGCCAGTCACACACACTAAAAGACCTTATAGGAATATTAGAGGAATAGCCTGTTATAGTGATGCCATAGATATAAAAAAAACAAAAAACAAAAACAAAAAAAACAACTTCAAGCACCATAAGGTCACTATAAACTCACTTGTACCACAGCCACACTATAAGATCACTATATTCCCCATAGGAATACTAGGCCTATAAGAATATGAATTTTCCTTAAGGTTTTATTTCTATATCAACAGCTGGCCAATAGCCTCACTTCTCTCTCTCATCTGTGTCTTTTTTCCCCACAAACCAAGCAACTGCAGAGGTGTGTGTTATTTGGCAGGGAAAGTGAGCTCTGCGCGGGACGTGCTGCTGATCACTCGCAGTGCGCGCTCCCGGAGTGATGCATTGCCTCTCCTCTCGCTCCACACGCTCCGTTAAGACGAATGGTTCCCGGGGAAAAGCCCACTTAATGACAACTTTTATAAATCTAGCCGAGCGCATGTCTCTTTGTGGTCAGCGAGTCGAGATGAGCCAGATAATTAGATCATAATAGCTCGAGAAACACCTCAGTATTGATGTTTCCATTAGGACACCTCTTCCTTGGCGGGTTTTCTGTTATGTCTTGGTTTAGAGGTTTTTCCACACTTGACATTCATTTGGAATAAAACTGTATTTTGTTTTCTTGCAAAAATAAGGATGTTGCATGCCATAATTTATGGTAACTCACTTAAAATTGCCAATTTCTTAATACCTCGTTTCTTAGGAATTGATTAAATTAATTGACTTAGGCTACTTAGAAAATAAGGGACATTTAGTTGGGGACCTTCTCGGGCCCAGTGGTCTCCCAGAACTTGACTATGAGAACTGCTGACATAGCATATCACCCTTACCAGTATCAGTAGAAACATGGCTGACATGAGGAAGCCACTGATCGACTGTAACCAAGACAGTTTGCTGGATCTATCACATCTGAATGCATGTGTTTGTTTTTGTTTTTTTTCCTATAACAGCAGCCTACAGTGGCCTGTCCGTTGCCATATGGGATTCATTCACGTTCAGATGTTCACCCTCTGTCTAACTGTTACTGTCATGATGCATGTGCTGCTAGCTTTTCAGCTTTCCCCCCTCATTCTTCGGCACCTCCTCTTTCTCTCCCACCAGCCTTTACCATCTGTTTTGGCACCCCTCTATTCTGCCCCCTCATCTTTTTCTCCTCATCTTCCTGTGTTTTGTGCACTGTCCACCCTCCCTCCAGCTTTGTCTGTCCTGGTCCAGCCCCATCCATTGTTCCCCCTCTGCCTCCCATTTCCGCTTTGGTTTTGCCCTCTGACCCCACACCCTGTTCTCCCCCCACCTCCCTCCTGCTGGCACCCCCCGGAACCCCAAATCTTCTTGTTCTTCTCTTGACTGCTCCCCCTGAAGTTTTTTTGGGGGCTAATAACTGTTGCCAGCAAGCTCCTCACAAAATCCCAGCGTGATGGCCATTGTGTGGCCTACAATGGCATACAGGCAGTAATGGCCATTAGCAACGGAGGGGCTTGTCCCGCAAACAGAGTTTAGGAGTGTTTGGCCCTGCCTGCAATTTGGACTCACAGTCAGATGTGGAGTCTGCTCTGCTTCAGCTCCTCTATAATGATAGCTTCTCTCTCTCTCTTTCTCTCTCTATCTCTCTCTCTCTCTTTATCTATCTATCTATCTATCTATGTCTCCCTCTCCCCTTATTCATTTCTGAATCAACGAGCCTGAGTTAGTGGAAAAGTGAAGCATTTTTCAAGAAAGTACAGTCATTATCTTAATGATTAACATTTATGAATTCAATGTGGGTGATGGGCCAGGGTGGTACAGATACAGGCCACAAATACGCACACACACACACGCACGCACGCACGCACGCACGCGCACACACACACACACACACACACACACACACACACACACACAGAAAAGCAGTTGCAGGAGACTTTGATGATCAGAGAGACTGGTGGACCTTGTCTTCATGCCTGTCAGTCGGCGCTGGTCTCCACGGAGACCGGCATCACATGGAGTGAGCGGCCAGTTGGCTGTACAGTGAGGGGGTGTGGAGCAGAGCTGCATCATGGGAACTCAGGTGCTTCGCTCATTCTGGACCAGTGGAGAGATAGGCAACAGAGCTCATCAAATGGATGGTAAAAGAACTTCATTCACAATTTACCAGCCAATGTCAAACCATTACTTGGTTACCAATCTCATTCTGTTGAGCTGGAAAGAGTCAGTGGGGAAAACAAAACACTTTAACTTCTATTGTCTTGTAACTTTCAGCTTCTAATTAGCTTGGCAGAGACATGGAGACTAATCAGGGCTACTTTACACAAAAATTTGGCCACTCACAAGTGTCTTTGAATAGAGCTCTAGATGGATAATTTTACAACTGGAAACAAGGAGAATCAGTCTTTCAGTTTCACTCCAAATTTGGTATATTGAAACTGGATTGAAAGACAGATTCAGCCTGTAAGAATATCTCTCCTCAAACCTTGATATGAAAAGACCACATTTTTCACCTAGGTAGCATACAGTTAAAAAGACAACATCTTGGATTATATCATAAATATTATGCCCTGCATAATAAATGTGTGTTGTACACCAGATCAGAGTTCAGATCAGTAATACCCTGCATGCAATCTGACATATGAAGGACAAACAAAATGTAGAAAGTAAATGCGTGTCCTTTCAAGGGTGGAATCTCAATAGAGTAGTTAGGTAAACTCAATAGAATGGGTATACCTCCTAATCTGGGCAGTTTATGGTAAAAGAGACTAAATGCTTGAAATGTTGGCACCATTAAATAGATTGTTTTGGACAAGATAGTTAATGGTATGACAGATGCAATGAGCTCAATGTCCTACAGATAGCAACGTATCTGACAGCTGCTAAACCTGTAAACCACAGCCTTTTTCATAAAGCCAAAATAAGACCTTAAGCAATTTAGCGGTGTTGGTTATGGAGGCGGATGGTGATGTGCTGTTGATGGAGACGTCATGTGTGACACCAGGGGCGAAGGGATCAGGTAAGAGGGATGCAGCAGGGTGTTGTGGGACGTCCAAACCCTTCTTAGACCGGGCTGAGTGGGGTGTCCCTCTCTGTACCCTCTAGTCCTGTAGTAGACTGCCTCCGGGAAACAAACACAAAAGAGCCAAAAGCATCGCAGCACCCTCTTGTTTTGAGTGACACTTTTTTGCGTGTCTGTACGCTATAGATACACATGGGGAAGTGGGGAAGAACAAAAGAAAATAAAACAGGAAAAAACACAACATATATATATAACAAGGTATACACTTATCCTCCGCTTGTAGTTTCTCTACCAAGCTGCATTTGTCAATTTTATATTTGTTGCCCTTCCATAATGTGAGCCGTACTTACTTCCACATATTTGATCGTATCCGTTGTCAGCAGACAGTAAAATGGAGAGAATTGTTAACACTGTAATTCTAACAGGCACAAAGAGAGATAGTGAGAAAATGCTCTCACAGTGCTCATGGAGTGGCCCCCCCTGCAAATTTACTGCTGTGATGTCCCACGGACGCGTCGTTTGACGATTATGGATAGCCCAGGGTAATAGCAATGTAATTAGGCCTTTACTGTCGTGTAATTCTCCGTCAAGCACATTGTCAATATCTTGGTTGATGAGGTTGAAAGTGAGATTGGAATCCAGTGACCCAGGCTAGCCTCGGTAATAATGGCACACACACACAGCGTGCACTCGCAGGCGCACACACACACACACGCGCACACACACACACACACACACACACACACACACACACACACACACACACACCATGGACCCATGCATACACATGTGCATGTGAACACACACACATATAGGCCTATATACACACACACACAATGCTTGTAATGCAGTGTTGATGCTGTGATATTTGCTTTTGTCCCAGCGTTGATCTAAGCTGACATTATGCTGCATGGCTCTGATCGCTGTTTGTCTGAGTGTTACATTTGTCATTTGGGAGGGGAAATGTGGGATCAGGAGGGTTGAAGAGCAAAGTGAACGAGGGATGGCCTGGCAGGTGAAGGAGGGAGGAAGGTAGAGAGAGAGAGAGAGAGAGAGAGAGGCAGAGGCAGAGGGAGAGAGACAGAGAGAGAGAGAGAGAGAGAGAGAGAGAGAGAGGTGTCTGCTCCTCTCTTGTGTGTCAGTTGCAGATCTGCTGGTGCGGAAGCAGATCTTTTCCCTCAGTGACTCTATTAATTTACCTCATTTATCTTAAACCCCCCCCCCCCCCCCCCCCCCCCAATAAATACTGGAGACCTCAGTCCGTGTGTCTGTTAGTGTGGTGGATGTGTCTGTGTATATATATTGTGTGTGTGTGTGTGTGCGTGTGTGTGTGTGTGTGTGTGTGCGTGTGTGTGTGTGTATGTGTGTGTGTGTGTGATGGAATAAAAACACAGCAGCTCCCCTTTCCATTCCCAGAGGACAAATCCGTGGCGGAAAAACTCATTTTCCTGCAAATAGTTTGTCAGCCAAGCTAGGAGGAGTGATAAATTATCACAGACGTTAGGTGAGGGAGGGTGAACGGAAGAGGAGGGAAGCCCTCTCTCCCTCTCATGCTGCTTTCTCTCACCCTCACTCAGTCCCCTCTTTTCTAAACTATTCCTCACTCTATTTCCTCCTATCATTTCTATTTACCTCTGTTTGTCTCCTCTGATTTCTCTCATCCTGTCTCTCTGAGCACGGCTAGCTCTGATGGCAACATACATGCAATTCACATGTAGGCTTGCCACAGACACACACACACCCACATGTACACATACACACCAGACACACAGATATACACACAGGCACACC
This sequence comes from Centroberyx affinis, assembly GCF_046629955.1. Classification (NCBI taxonomy): domain Eukaryota; kingdom Metazoa; phylum Chordata; class Actinopteri; order Beryciformes; family Berycidae; genus Centroberyx; species Centroberyx affinis. Next base: position 113,091 of record NW_027281240.1, on the reverse strand, counting down.
AGACACATGAAGCACACAAACAGAGACACACACACACACACACACACACACACACACAGTACCCAGTGCAGTTGGAATTGGGAAAATGTGGTTGCCCCTACAACTCAAGTGTGACTCCCCATTCCAAATGATAAATTGATGGGCAGCAAAATGGATTTGTTTTCAACTAGTAACACATCAAAGAAATAATAATTCTGTGCGGGGGAGAGTGGCGGAATGATGAATGGGGTGGACAGCTGGATCACAACGGAGCAATGGAGTGAGTGAGTGAGAGAGACAGAGAGAAAGAGAGACGGAGGAGGAGGAGGAGGGGGACACGAGTAGGATGTGAGAGAGAAACTGTAAAATCAACAAGCAAACAAAACAGTGTCAGTCACTGAAATGGCTTTACATCCTTTTTAACAGACCAGCCCCGGGCTGACATGTCTGACCCCAATCAAACCTGTAGGCAAACCACACTGGACTGCATTAAACATACAAAATAAACTCACATTTAAACTATGTTTATTAAAAGCAAAGTCAATTTCATCATTAGTTTGGTGTTTATTAGTATATATAACCGCAACTCTAATCTTATTTCTATAGAAATTATTTTATGAAAATGGCTATAAATTGAATCCAGGCATCATCCAGACATTATTTCTGGTTGGTAAAAGACCCTTTGAAATAGAACAACTGCATCTTTCAGCTGCATATGAAGTTAAATACGAGTTGAATTGAATATGAGTTTTCATACCAATTTTCTCAGTCCGTTTAGGATAACTATGGTAGGTATTTTGAATTATTGTTAACTTCTTCTGTGGTCCTGACTGACACAAGAGCTTTGTCCAATTCATGAAATCTGGTAATATTTCCTCCTTAATTTTCTCACTTAAAAACTTTTGTCTCTGCAGATCAAGCAGAAAGTTTTTCTTAATCATCACTTTTGTATGGCTTTCCAAGGGTTTTTGCAACACGAAACGTAACAAAACATCCAGTGGATAGCAGCAGTAGTGATGTGAGTGAGATGGAGACCAGGTGAGCGCAGTCCAGCAGGTGTCCCTATAGCTGAATACTGGCAGCTCTGTTGGAAAATAATCAAATTCATTGCTTCATTTAGCTTCATCTATACAGTTTTGTTTTTTAACCGTAGTGATTTCTGATTTAAACACATGCAGTTTGAGCAATATTTTGACAGCCATGTCAAGAAAGGTCTTCAGAATAGTTCTTTGGAACTAGAAGAGAATTTAATGCCATCATTAAATTTTTTTTACTTTTAGAAATATGAATTTACTTTTACTTTAGCTGAAATGACCAAATTATTGGCTGTCTCAAAGTTCTCAGTATTATGCATATATGTGAAAATGGTTAAATTAAACTTAATGCAATGCTATTATAGCAATCATTACAGTTTAAATTTATTTTTAAGAACTCTACTTGTAGGTACAGCCTATTTATCTTGAAGAAAGTTTGTTAGATGATTGTTTTTGTCCATTGTGTGGTTCAATCGGTTTAAATGTACCTTTTGATAAGCCATCACATTTCTCACTCCTCATGTCACTCTCTTTCCTCAGTCTATCAGTGTTGTCCATATATCCATTCAACACAACGGGAAGAGAACTGCCACCACTACTGGAGAAAATATTAAATCCATTACACATAATTTAACCCAATTACCTCCCAAACACAAAGTACACAGCCATTGTCTACAATTACCAGTTGTATCATAATAAAAATCCAAACAAGGACAGCTTTGGCACTGTAACACCCATGAAACTAAAACAGTAACAGACACAGACCCAAAACCTAAAAGGGGCCCAAACACCACTAAGGGAAATCGTATGGGAAACACTACTGTACAATACTGGGAAAAATACTAAAATAAAATACTGAAGAGTGAACTGCAAACACAAACATTCTGCTGCCTGCTTGAAAACATAAACTCAAAAATCTATATTCACTATTGCCTGTTGGTTAAACTGGTAGAGCAATAGACTGCTGTCCAATCCACTGTCTGACTACCACTGACTCTGTTTTCTGCTGGTCTACTTTAAAAGAAGACAATCATCAGGAATTTTGCACTTCTAAACAGCCGTAAAATGGACTAGAGACATAATTTATCAAAAGCGAATGAAATACTCCCAGCCTTGCTTTTACTGTCACAGATGTCAGCTCATATATTTACACATAAACCCACACAAATAATAGCTTTGAAATCTATTTTATAGACCTTAAAACTTCTGTTGGTATCATGGCAGTATATCATCAAGCAGCAGGCAGTTGTTGATATGCTTGGACTGTGTATAATCAGTGTCAAGGGCATTCACAGAAGACATTGCCATTCACTGTCACCATTGGTTTGCTTTTGTTTTTATAAAAGGAAATAAACGCGAAAATAGAATTAACAAAAGAATGCCTTCATAAGAAAACAAACATAATATTTTAACGTTTCTCAAAGCAAGACACAAATCAATAATTCCAACACATAGATGTCAGTGAAAAGGAGACAACAGGTGAATTTCAGTCATAGCCATGATTTATCTATTTTTTCCCACTTTCTAATGTTGATGAATTAGGCAAATAATTTCCCTATTATCCTGGAAATCATCTTTAATGCCACATCTTGTAACTCATCCACAACTACAATCCTCCCACTCAGCTATCACCCCCCTCAGTTAATCATCTCACATAGGTAATAACCATAACACCATACAATTAACATAAGCACTATAATCACATCATCATAATCATCATCATTATCATCGTCCCTAGCCCCACCGCGATTATGATCATAGCCGGGGCCAGAAATAGCACGATTGCATCCATATATTCACACAGTATTCAAGCAATATTAGAAAAACCACAGCTATTTGGATTGCTACCATGCACAGTGGATCATTAATTATAAGAGGTGTTCATCATCCCACTCATTTGCTTTCTTCCCTCCCCGTTTCAACAATTTATCCCGCACTATGTCTATACACAATGTGTGTTTTCATTCCGCTCATTTTTTACCATATCTCTTTTTATTCTTTTTATCACCCCCTCCACACTCTCCCTCTCTCCCTTCGTGGTGATTGATGGAGTTAGGCAACAGAGCACAGAGCAACGTGTGGCCAACAGTCCAAGACAGCCTGCATCGGAGGGAGGGGGAGGTAGAGGTGGAGGGTGGGGTGGAGGGGGGAGGTGGAGGGGGGGCGGAGGGGGGATTAAACGGAGAGGGAGGTAAAAGGTAGGAAAGGAGAGAGATAGGAATAGGGAGGGAGTCAGAGAGAGAGAGGGAAAGAGAGAGAGAGGGAAAGAGAGAGAGAGTGTGTGTGAGTGTCTGTGTGTGTGTGTGTGTGTGTGCGTGTGTGAAAGAGAGAAGGGGAGGGAGGAAGTGGGAGAGGAGTGTATGAGAGAGAGGGGAGCTCAGCTGAAAGCCACAGACTTAATTCTATGCATCATTAAGCAGTCTCACTCAATGCAACATCCCCTATACATCATCCACGCTCAGTAAACACAACGATGACATTACATTAGCAACTGCAAATGAATTTTCTTTTTAGAAGGAAATTGAGAATACTCTCTTTCTCTCCCTCTCTTTTACCCTCTCTCACGCGTACAGGCACTCACAGAGCTCAAACGCGGGCCATAAAAGGCAGGGAGATATAAACAAAATAAAAAAGCAAACAATATTTCCCTTTCTCCACCGCCTCTGCCTCTCTTACCCACTCTCTCTCAATTTCTCACACAGAACAATACAGAGTGGCATGCACAAGCACACACCACTTTTACACATTCTGCTGAAATATATTTATAATGTGAAACCAACATCATTAAGGTGAATATTTTATTCATATTGCTGTAGGAAATATCCATTATTTTTATTTAAAGGAAAGGTACCCTTGGAGGCGCTAGCAGTGTTTATGTTGTTTATTGAGATATCTCTCATTTACAAAACATCATCAATAATTTGTTCCTGGTTTGTTAAGTTTGCCCATTTGTCATTTTTTTACAACTTTTTGTTTACCTTCCTTCTCTGTTTCATCTACTCAAGAGTTGTATTAAAACACCCAGATACACACACACACACGCACATACACACACGCGCGCATATATACATATACATACATACATACATATATACACACACACACACACACACACACACACACACAGACACACACACACACACACATTCTAGTTGCAATGCCTAAGAAAATGCGAGTAACATAAATTATCAAGCTAGTCAAATGAATAATTATGTTTTTATTGCACAAATTATGCCCTTTCCCCCAAAGTAGCCAGGCTTTGAAGCCTGGGAAATCTATTAAGCCCATGCTATAGATCATCCCATCTGCTGTGGCGTGTATATAGATCGGCTGGCTCATTTGAGGAATATTGAATCGGTTACAGTAAAGTAAGCCTCTGGATTGAGTCAAATGTAAAAATCCATGCATGTGTGAGGAGCTGTCAGTGTGTGCTGTAATGACGGATGACGCCGGCTCTCTCTTTCAGCAAGAGGTGATAAAAAGTCAAATTATGAGTGCTGGGGAGGGACAAGTGTGGGGGGAGGGAAGGGGGGTCAGACAAAGAGAAAGGGAATTGGACCAGATCCGTCAAAAGATAAGGGCAATCAGTCAATGGGGAAAGGTAATCTCTGAACATTTTGAACGATGGGAAGTGTTATTTCTTCCCCCGTTTCCCCCTGTGACACCAGTGCAGTTTGGAGTCAAGGGTCGGTGAGGGGTCAAGAGTACGACCTCTGACCCGCCGCTAGTGAAGACGGAGGCACCAGACAGCCAGTTATAGATCCGCAGTCCTCACAGTTTACCCACTCGTGTTATTATCTGATGGTCATGATTGATTTCCAATCACATTGATTTGAAAGACAGAGAGTAGAGTAAAAGTGCACTTTAACACATGAAGATGACAATGGCCTTATTAATGCTGGCTACGAAAACTGAAAAATCTTAGAAATAATTTCTCTACAGAATCCCAGTAAACTTCCATTTCTCAATCCATTGCACAGGCATATACTCATTTCTTGGACATGTAGCTTTATGCCAAACCACACCAGACCAGTGACTTTGGTACCAAAACATTTGCAGTTCTTTGTACTTCTTGCTGACATGAGTGTTGAAACACTGCCATATATCTGTCAGATTTATTTACTAAACCAACTTTTCATAGAGTTCTGAGCAGAATAACTTTGAGAACTTGAATATGACTTTTCATACCCATCTTCTAGTTTTCTAGCTTTCATACCAATCTTGTTTAGGATAACTATGGCAAATATATTTCAATTTTTTCAGAAGGTGAAAATAACCTCAATAATCCTGGCAAAGAAAACTGAAAAATCAAGGAAAATAATTCCTCTACAAAATTCCAGTAAATTTAATTTCTCCATCCATTGCACAGGCATTGCACTCAAGATATTTCTCTTTTCAGGGAAAAAAACAACTTAAAAAGGAGAGTGAAGGGGAGAGAAAACTCATTTGTAGTGATTGTCTATTCTTTATTTAGACAGTGGGAAAGTGGAGACCAAGTAGAGGAAACACATTCGACTCTCTCTGGACACACACCCTCACACACTTTAACCGCATACCCCAAATCTCCCTCTTATCTCAAGAATCCGGTAGCATCCCATGGTATTACGGCCTCCCGGTTCATCCTGACACCATCTCGCCTTCTCTGCTATCTGTCCCACTAGCATCAAACAGATCCGGGGACCCCCTAGCGAGCCGACCTGCAGGCCGACCCCCTCCGCGCTCTGGGACTGACCCACTCCAAGGTGTGAACTTCTGTCCCCGGCCTGCTGCACCCCAACTGATGGAGCCTCCCAATCATTTTTATAGTCCTCATCCCTCGCCGTTTATGGCTCCAGAGTTTGATTATAGTAAAGGGGCCTTGGAGAAGTGAGAGCCCTGGAGAGACAGACACACACACACACACACACACACATCAAAGTGGCTATGAGAGGAATGTGGACATTTGTTGTTTGTTTTGTCATCCAGTACCAGCACTTATCTGCTTAATCATAAAGGATTGGCCTGGGAATGAGGCAGGAGGGACACTGTGCTGGCCAAGACCAAATATCCCCACCACTGTAATTGTGTCTGCTGGAGGGGGACGCATTCATCTCTGGGATATAGGAGTTTCATTTGGAGAGAGAGCGAGAGAAAGAAAAGACTGTGAGAGGCCACAGTTTTTCCCTAATCTAAAGGCCTGGCAAGGGATGGGCTGGAGCAGTTGTGGTGTAGTTGCACATGGGACATCCAGCTACAGCTAGTGTGTGCTAACGACCGCGCCAGTCTCTCTTTACGCTTGTTGGCATAGTTTAGATCATTCTTACCATTTTGCATTCTGTTGACAGTAGAGAGCGCCAAATCTACAACATTACTGTGGTTTACATTATATGATAGGCTACCAAAAGTGTAAAATATATGTTCAGGTTTGGCTCACCAATAATGTAAAAAGATGTGGTTTCAATGTGAATCTACAAGCAGGGGATGAGTGTGTACCCTACTAGGGTGGTTTTGCACTATTTTCGAGTTTGGCCGGGCCTCTCCGTGTGCGTTTTCCCTTGTCAGATAATATGAACATGCAAAATACCTGGCTCCCAAAATGCTTTACATGCCTACTTGACTTTAGCTTGCCAAGGAACACCTGACAGGTTTCTTTCAGTTATTTCTGTGTGTATCTCACCTCTCATTCAGTATGTTTTGTATTAAATGTTTAATCAATTAATGTTTCTTTCTTTCTTTTCTGAGTGGTGTTGGTATTTTGACATACACAAGATGTATCCCACACCACTGCTGTCCCACCCAAGCGACTTGACTTGTAGTTACAGTGTGTGAGATACACAACTCTTTAATTAAGTCACAGGATCTCTCTCCCTCTTTCTCTATCTGGCGCTGTGAGTCAATCAGTCTCTCTGTCCTTCGTTTTCCCTGTGTGGGAGGCCGGTGTGCTGGGCTGAGTTGCTGGGAAAGTCCCATGATTTATGGCCCTTTGCAGGCCTGACTGCCTCTTGCCTCACGGAGGATAGCGCCAGAGGTAACAAGGGCTGATTGCTTCACTCCACTCTTTTATTTGGTAAATCCTATTTTATTCATTGGGATTTAAAAGCACTTCACATCCTTCCCACTTTGCCGTCTGATTAACATCCTATTGGTAGATGTTAAGAAGGAAAAGATTTATCAGGTACTTCTATATGTAATTGGGTATATTTTTTTACTGGTTGGATGATTATCCCATGGATTAGATGTTAATGATTAAGCAATGCAAAGGGAGAGGGAGAGGGAGAGGGCATTTTATTACCTGTCTCACATGGTAGACTTTCATTTCCTTATTCATTACTTTTTTCTCTATTGATGTATGCTCCACAGATCCTTGTAAAAGTGTTAGATGAATTTGCACATGTGAGAGAATTGAAAGCAGTCATTCCAATGAGCAAGTTTTCACTGAATAATTTGAACGGGTCTTCTTTTCAATTTGTCCAAGAAGATCTGTTGTGGCTAAACATTTACCTGGTGACTCCTTGCCCAGGTCAAGCCGCTCACAGTGCTGTATCATCAATCATCAACATTCAAATATTCTGTAGCAAAAACACACTATCTACATAAGATTGAAGGTGTATTTTTTAAAAAGTGCCTATTCTCTGTGCTGACGGCTGAATCACTGTGAGGTCCATTTTGAGGCTTTCTGCACTCGTTTCAGCCTCCATCGGAGGATCAAGCAGCTCTGACATATTAAAATCAGCCAACCTTACATAGGGAGAGGTACACACACACATGCACACACACTAGCAGCAGCAGAGCAGTGACTCAAGGCCAAAGGAGGAGGTTTGTTTTTATCATGGGCAAAGGCGCCAAATCATGTTGGTATGAAGAGGGCTATATAAATGCAAATTGTATTGGAGAGCTATTAGAGAGTCCTGGAAAAGGTTTGTATGTAAATGCCCTATAAGACCACAGTGGAGCACTTGGCCCATTCAGATTAGTGACGTTTGTTGCAAATGCGCAGCAAAAGACAAAATAGAAATAGAGGGAAAAATGCAATTGCCTGGTGGTAAATCATGGTGAACAAGGTGAGAACTTCTGTAATTGAATGGCCAAGGTACTTCTGTGTAATTTATTGTATATGCAAGAGAGATGTATTGAGGGACGTTTTCTGTAAACGTGTGCGGGTATTCACAAAGGCTGCTGGTATCACTTCATGGTATTTTCTTTTCTAAGGGAAGAACTCTGATGCATAAAATGTGATTTAATTCAAGTTCTGCAGGTGTGAAATTCACAGATTAGTGAACCGGTGTTTTCATGGGTCATTTTCTTCACGGTACAGGGCTTTTCTGTACCAGTGCAGAACGCAGATCCTGTGGCCATAGGCAGCTCTGCCAGATAGGAAAGTGTGGATGAGGTAAACGAAGGGTCACTGAATGAATTAGTGCCAATTAGTGCCCACCTTGTTTATGGCCTTGAATAGATGCATTAAAGATCCCATAAGAAAATAGATTTACTAGTTGGCAATAGAGTTGCATATAGTATAGAGTAAAGGTCAATTTGCTGATGATGAAATCAACACATGAAATATAGCAGAGGAAACCACATGCTTCCTAGTGAGTAGGGGATATATTTGGGCAGGCATCAGGGGAGGAGATAATAGAGCAAGGACGCCCTCTAGCTTTCACTGGAGAGAAGCACAGACACCTACCAGTCAAGATTCAACCACGCAAAATACAGGATCTATTTGGTTGTTTATTCAGACAGTCAGAGTCTCAAGTACCACATTACAAAAATATTTTGTGTAGAAATAGCAGGTGAATAAAACTAATATATACAGTATATACAATTATGTGTAAAATCACTCTATTCTTTTGCATGTAGCTCGTGACAAATTACGTTCATAAAAACGATCATACTGCTAAAAATAGTATGACAGTGAGTCACAGTTTCATAAAAAATACACAATCTATCATCTCCTTGTCCTGGACATATGATGACTGCTTGGTTAAAGTGTAGTGTGCAACTGGAATTCATCAGCGGTCTTGTGCTTCCTGAATTATTTCTTCCGAACCGTTATATTCCTGCAAACCCATGTCATGCCATCCTGGAAAAAAAGACAATCTGATTGCACTTACAATACAGCGTTTGCATGTAGGTGCAGTATGGGTATATGGATAGTGTGACTAAAATGTAATAAAAGAGTTGCAATCATAATACATTTGATATATCTGTGGTAGTCGTGTGTATGTGTGTATGTTTGTGTGCTTGTGTGTGTGTGTCACACACACTTGCCTGTGTGCAGTGTTTCTGGGATTGTTTGGATGAAGGATGATCAGTGTATGGAAGATATATATTTCATAACGTTTTTCAATCAATAGTGTGTACAATGTGTACAGAAATAATCTGTTATATGTAAATGTATATCAAAATCAAAGCCTTTAAGGACGCTTATATTTTACTTTTTATATTTACCTTTTTTAAAGACGGAAAGTTTGGGTTAATTTTTAGTTATTATTATTTGTTGTAACCTAATCCAATCTGAAAAGTACAGACGGGAAAATAAAATTTAAAACATAAATAAACGTTTTCATATTTAAAATATCAGAAACATGAGAAGATTTTTGGTTTTGCAGGACACCTTGTCAAAGTAATCAAACATGTGAAACAAATAATACCTATTTAACAAAAAAAATCTATGCTATTCTATGCAAACAATAATTCAATATTAATATTTGTTAATAGTGTCACGCTATGATGGGAAATTCCATTTCCATCCACAAGATACATTTTTCTATCAGTAACAGTGAATGCACAACAACGCTATCTTTGAAGTAGACTGGCCCTTTAAGGCTTCTTGATGAAAACTGCAGTCCACTTATTGCAAATAAAAGAAAAATAAAAGTGGAGATTGTATGGAAATCACTTTAGTGACTGTTTAGCATGTTACGTGAAATCATAGCTTATATTCTAGCCCAAAGTAAGCCTATAGTTAAGTACTGTGAAAATTAGGGAGGTGAAATATTTGTGGGCCTAGGATTAAAAGCATGTTTACAGGCTATAATTTATTGTTGATTTTCCATGCAATATGATACACGCCTTTGGCAGCGTATTGAGAGATGGTTTGTACTGCACACATTTAAGAGAAGCAGGAGGCATTTGTCTCATGACTTATATGGAATGAGTGGCTGGTACAAGCCTTGTGCCCTCTGATTAAATACTCACTGCTAACCAGTGAAAATTAGGCAGGAAAAGAATTAATGCACATGCTGCTCTATAAATCAGGTTACCCCACACCAACACATCTCTAAAGTGCTAGTGGGTACGCTCTGTGAGATCCTTTTCAGAACAGACATTGTTATCTATAATTATACAAAGCTACATCTAGAATCATATCACACATATTTGATGATGTATTATAATTTGACTGGGATTTGTTGCGTTTAAAACATTTTTTAGCGTGGCGAGTGATGACCTTCCCATCGGGGGCCGCAGCAGTGGAATACATACAGTGGAAACACGGCAGCAAAGCTTCTTTAAGCTTTAGAGGGATGATAACATGCTAATCTGGGCACGCTTATAAATAGTGTGTATAGTTTGAGCAGGGAGACTTAGTGTTAAGGGGCATCAATAGAGCATAATTCTGTGGGTCTGGTAATAGAAAACTGACTTAAAAAAAACAAAAAAAAAACATCAGCTTTAATTTACAGTCAATTAGCTGAACAGAAAGGGAATTGTCTGCAGCGATCCTGTTGTCTTGTTAGTGAACATTAATGAAGTTAGCTACCTGGTTTACTTATCAGTACATAAGAGCCAAGAGCTAACCAGTAAGTTAATGTTACATGTACAGAAGCAAAGTTAACAGTGTGTTGTTGGTGCAGTTGCCGTGTAGTTGTAGATCCTAAGAGTATCTTCCAAAGTGGATTAGTTTGATTAGCTTACCAGTTACTGCTGCCTTTAAAGTTATAAACTGTGTGGTTGCATGTTAGAGGCATCAATAAACAAAAGGCCTTTTGATGTGAGGCAGTATATCGTAAGTGTTTAGTTGAATTGAATCATGTGTGTTTAGTTAAATTATCATTATTTCCCAAATGGGTTCGTAGCCCATATGGCAGACAGGAAAAAGGCCCCTTCAGCACCCTTACAGTCACCATGTCTGTTAAAAAGCGTGCCTTAGGTAAAACAAGAGCATTCGTCCATTTGAGGTGATGTCACTGGGTCAACCTGGGTTAAACAGCCAATGACGGACAATAAAATTTGGCGAGCTCCCAGGCTTCTCAAACAGATTGCAGGGGTGGCTGGTTCCACCCTTTCTCCAACCTTGCTTGTGCACGCATGATGAGTGTATGCAGGCTGTGTGTATGTACCTGCACTCCCTCAGCAGTGACCGCTGAGCAGGCCTGGATCTGCCACATGCGGTCCCGGATAGTGTGCAGATTGAGACTTTCCGCCAGATCAGAGGCTGAGGCGGCTGTCATTAGGTCCTGCTTGTTGGCAAAGATTAGCAGCGGCACAGCAGCAAGCTTTTCCTCCTCCAGCAACTCAGCCAGCTCCTGGGAAGAACAGACAGACAGGTGTAGTCAGTAACATAATCAATTGGATTGGTCTTAATTTTTGTTACTTTTGGCTTTAATTGCCTCCAAAATCCATAGAACATACAGTTAAAAGGAGCATTTATTGTATTTATAGACTGTAATTAGAATGTTGTCATCTTCAGTACCTGTAACATGAGTAACTTATTTTACATTGTGTAACATGTGGCTATAATCTCACAATGAAAATGCTTGTTTAACCTTCAAACATGTTTCCTAGTAATCTGACAAGTAATCACATATAAAAAGTGTTTATTGTATTATATGTTTTCAAGTATCTGTAACGGAGTCCACTTAGTCACTGAGTTTTTGAATTACTGTAAAAACACAGACTTGCTCACAGATAAGTAGAAGATGAAACAAGTAAATGACATCTTACCAGGCTCGTCTCTTCAAACCGTTTCCTGTCTGAGCTGTCAACCACATAGATCTGCAAACAAGACAGTCATAGATATTAACAACATATGAAAATTACTATATCGCAAAGACCATTATATATCGGATTCATTTACTAGTGCCAATCGCAATGAGGAGTATAAGTACTCCCCAACAGGACCTACCACCACATCTGTGTTCTCAAAATAATTCCTCCAGTAGGGACGGATCTTGCGCTGGCCTCCGATGTCCCAAACGTTCAACTTGAAGCCAGCGGATTGAACGCTCTTTATATTGAAGCCCTGTGGAGGGAAGAGATGGATGCTCAGTTACATAATAACTGACCTGTAGGTAGGGATGAATTACACTATGCCATACTGTTGCCTCATGCTTTGAAAAGTTGGTGTGAAATGGAAATCACACTTGCTTGTGGAAATAGGTTTGTTTGTTTGGATAATGAGGACAAGTTGATATATTTGTAAAGACTAGGCCTTCACACTGTGTGACCAACCAAGTGTGTGTGTGTGTGTGTGTGTGTGTACTTGTGTGGGGGTGATGTGGCTGACATCCTCGGCGGCCAGCTGTTTCAGCAGGGTGGTCTTGCCAGCATTGTCCAACCCTAGCAGCAATAGCCGCACCTCCTGTTCTGGAGAGTGCTTCAGCCTCCGAAGAATAGACAGCAAGCCCTGCCAGTGGGACAATGCATGAAGGCAGACATGCACACGCACACACACACACACACACATTAGAGGTAAAAGGCCTCAACAGGAAAACACGTTCCCAGATGACATATAATGCAAATTCTTCCAAGAGTTGCCCTCCAAATTTAGACTACATTCAAAAATAAAAGCCGAGGTCAGATCCACCTCAGAAGACCTGCAAGCATTTAGTCACTATGTTGTAACAGAGCCAAGGCTTAAGCTGTATCAGTTAAGGCTTGAATAACCAGCTGGCCAGGACCATGGGCAGCCTCCACCAATCATCAGAGGCCAGCCTGGTGCTAGGGATTGGCAGATTGATCTATAGGAGGAACCAGAGGCTAAACACTCACCCCACAGCAAGAATCACTTAGAGCACAGATTTAGCTGTTAGCCTCTTGCAATGGCCTACATATATAGAGGGCCAAAAGCTCTCGGTCAGCCAAGCTCAGGCATGTGCACAGCGAGTGGCTTGTGTCCAGAGTGCTGTGAGGAATGCTTTGGCTCAAGCCATTTAGCCTGCAGGGCTGTCTGCTAAGATGAGAATGCTGTCACTGCACTCTGAGAGCCAACACCCTCCCTGTATTAGTAACACTGTCTTTCTCTGATACTGAATGTCCTTGAGATTCCATTGATTGATGCCCAAAGTAGACAAATCAGTAGATAATGGTTTTCTGAATTATTGAGAGTGAATCACTTGACTAATCATGTAATCATCAATAAGAGCAAAGCTGTTTAAATTAAAACGTGTGACTGCTTGCCAGACCAATCATTCAGGCATCACACTGAAAAATGAAGACAGACAATATGAAGACTCCCAGGCAGAACATTAATTGTTTTCAATGACAGCTAGATGGTCAGCCACAGCATTAGCTCATTGTTGCCATTATCAGGCTTAGTTAAAAGTTGTTGTGTTTGTTTTGATAGTGACTAGTTAGAAAACAGTTAACAGCTCACGTTATTCGCCCTAAATAGGTAGCCCCTATCACTGGCAGCTAATGTTAGCTAGCTTGCTGGGTAACGTTAGTCTCACTTAACTTAATTTAACGGTTTCTGGTATCACACACATAGACACCGACACTCACAAACAACAACTACGTTACTGCTACTTCAGTGTAAAATTCAATGTAAAATATCCTTATCTAACTCCGGACCTGATACGGTCGTGATCACTCACCATGTTTCCCTTCCTTGGTTGATGTTGTGGTCCCTGCTCAGGCTGAATGGATTAGCATCTTTCTTTACCCATGCTTCTCTGGAGAACAGCTGTCAAGTTCTGTTGCTATGGCAGCCGTGACGTCAACGTAAACAACGTGACCAGCTGGGTGTTTCTGGCACTAGACCAAAAAAAGGCAAAAAAAAAAACCGAAATGCATCATGCACTCGTAAAAAAGCATAATGAGCATAATGAAAGCAATACGTTGTCATTTAAAGTTTATGAGATGTTTTTTTTTTTGTTTCGTCTTAATAATGGTTGTATTTCATCAGGGAGGGAATATGTGACGTTGAAGTTACCAAAGGTTTTCATTTTCTAACTTCCATCGTTACATTTGTTTGTTGTGGGAATTTGATTGGGTGCTAACTGCAGAAATGTATCTTAAAGTAAACAAAAAAGCCTATTCTGTCACCATTATACTTTCTGAATTGTCGCCACTTCTACCACCAATTTAGTTTATATACACGCAAACTGTTCCAAGAGTGACAAAGTGATAAACATCAAATAGCCTACTATGTTGTGTAATTTATGTAACCATAAATTCCTCATTTACTACGAGAAGTCAGCCTACTTCCATTTCAGTAAAAATATTAGGCCTAACGTACAGTTTCCAATCCAAAAGGTAGACCAAAATTAAATCCTTCCTTTCGTTATCATCCCTCTAAATATCCTAAGTCGAATTATCAGAAACAAAATCGTCCTCTCAGTTGACGTGGGGACACACGACAGAGAAATGGCAGAAAACTTTTGTTTTTCCGGGTAGAAGGAGGGTTATATGGAAAAAATATTCCCACTACAGTCATGTTTATCGAGCCAAATAATGACAAGAGCATTCGACATCAACAGTAGGCCTACTCAGGTTACACGACTTATCCCGGTTTTTGGAGAAAAAAAGGACGATGCAATCAGGAGGGCGGTGGAATAGGCTGTAACCGAAAAGTAATATAATGTAATGTGTAAAGAATTACTGCTCTAAGCGAATGATAAGTGCAGTAGTAACATTACCTTTAAAGGAGCAACGATTAACGAATAATAAATTAGTTTTTTCCAGTAACAAACCAAACAATATTTGTTTGTTTGTCTGTAATGAGTAACAATCTTCCGCATTGACTGGAACTAGCGTTACCTGCATTATGCCAAACCCACACTTGTTAGCTTTGAAAGACACAGCAGCGCCCTCTGGAGAGCGGTTCAACAGCTGACTCCGCTTCACATTTGGTGTCTTCAAGACAAGGGACAACAAAACATGTCTGAGTGCGTAACGGTTCGCAAAATGAGGAGGCTACACTGCTAACCCCACAGCCAGCAACCATCACCCGGCCGCAGTCCTCTCGGAAGCCGTCGAGTCGATCAACTGCTATATGATTCCCGTCGTGTTAACGGCCATCAACCCAGAAAGATGCCACAGAAAACACTGGGATCCATTGTAGGTCTGCTCTGTACCGGGACCTGTCTGGTTCAGGTAAGGCGGCGCTAGCGCCCATGGGGGCGGCAGGCGTTTTCAGCGGAGGCCGCGGCTCTCAGCTGGAAGTAGGCCTTCAGCTGAGCCTTTTTGTCTCCTCCACAAAGGAAACTGGGCTCGGTTGGCTAGCTACACTTCGGGTGACGTCAGGCTCGATGGACAAGCTCTTATTTATATTTCGGCAGTTGTGATATTGATAACTTAAGAGACTAAACGGGTGTTACTCTTATTTTCAGTTTGAATCAAGGGCGTCGATATTAGCTGTTGCTAACTGGTACCCGGCAAACTGTCGTGTTTATTCATAGTTGTAGTTATTAGCTAGCCAGGCAGGGAAGTCAACGTTAGTTTACCTAGCTTGACTAGCAGAATCGTTTTTCTAACTTGCCTCCCTGTTTCCAAATAAATTGATAGCAATATAATAGCTACATCCACACGGTGTTATTTAGATTTAACGTTAGCAGAACATTTATAACACCGTCGTTTTACGCACTGACCTCACGCCAAGTTCAGCAATATGAAGCTTAACGCTAACTCGTATTCAAGTCCCAGCCAGTTTGAGATGTTGCTTATATTATGACGATAGACTTAAAATGCGTACAGAAATGTGGGAAACATAAATGACACTCGACTGGCACAAGACGGAGGCTAAATTGACCCTGTGTTCCTTCTGAAGTGAACCTCGTCGGCGTGAAGAACTTGCTGCGCCTTTTCTTGTTTACTTGTATGACAGAGTATTTAACTAAACATTACCTTTGTGTATATTTGTGTGTGTGCTCCAGGGAAAGGAGTTCTGTTTTGGGGTAAACAATGAGCAGTACCGCTGTGAGATGGGGTACTGCTGCGGGGAGACGGAGTGCTGCACCTACTACTATGAGCTGTGGTGTAAGTCACAATTATCTTCTCATTTATAGTTCTTCATTTTCTATTGGCTCTTATTTCATTTTCAGTTTCATTAACGTGTACTCTTTAATCCTGTGAAATACTATTTAATCATCAGAAATAAAATGTCACCAGCCAAAACTTATTGAAAAGTTAAGTTTTGGGAGAGAAAAAAAACTTTTTTCCTGGTTTTAACACAATATTTAGTCTATGGCACCATATTAAAATATAGGAATTGATTACAGTAAGATTTAGCAGCAGACCTCCACTATCAGTCACCTCCACCCTGGACTACTTTCATTTATTAAGCCACGGATTTTTTTTAACAAGTTAAATGGAATGGTAATGATGTAGCAATAGTAAAAACAGTTAGGCTCACATCACTTGTATAATATGATATGAATGTGTGATAGGCCTACATTAGATGAACATTGATTGAAGTTATTTTGTTTAACCTAATTGTCAATACATTTTAAAGGTATCTTATGTAAAAGCTTAATCTAGACTACAATCTTCTCAATAGGTCTGAAGATATGGTGGACGGACTTCTAATCGTTTAATTACTCATTTGGCTCAGTGTATGTTTTCTGGGTCATAACAAGCCCCCCATCCCGGCCTTCCTTAGCTTGAGCCCCTCCCGCC
The DNA here is from genome assembly GCF_046629955.1 of Centroberyx affinis. Classification (NCBI taxonomy): domain Eukaryota; kingdom Metazoa; phylum Chordata; class Actinopteri; order Beryciformes; family Berycidae; genus Centroberyx; species Centroberyx affinis. The sequence continues at coordinate 96,262 of NW_027281240.1, read as the reverse complement.
TTTGTAAACGCTCAGGCTCAATCATTATGATGGAGGAATAGCCAGTCGTAAAGATAAAAAATCTCTGTATGCCCCTCAAATTGCCTAGGAAGGTAAGAAAGCAAACACTATGCAATTATTTACGCACTTATAGGCCTTTATCTCGTTGTTCAGTAGTCCACTCTAAACAAAGAAACTTGATGTTGACTATCGGTGTGCGTACTCCTTTTATGATGTGTGCTGCTGCCCACTTACAGCTCAACAGCTGGCTGGTAAGAACACAGGCTACCACTACAGTACATCACTGGAGCCAGATATTTGCATTGCCTGCTGGTATCTGATGAATAGCCACAGTAATCAGTAGTCTACCTCTTCCTAGGTTGCTTAGGATATGAGCAACATCTACTAACTGTCAACTACACTAGTAACTACACTAGTTTTTACCTTTTGTGCTATGTTGCCTGTTTGCTGGATGAGGGGGCGTGTATGGCGCTGTTTGGGGACAGGTTCTGTCTTTGTTTTGATTTAGATTCCTTCTTCTGTGTTTGCGCCTGGATGGGGGAGAGGGTTTCTCCTGTATAGGGAAATGTTTGGTGACAACAGATGCCTTCTCTGTTATTATCAACATGAAAAAACAAGGAACTGAAAAATTACTTTTGAGGCAATGTGGCGGAGGGTGCACAGTAATATCACAACTCAGTAATTTGCTTGGCTAAAAGTAAGTAATTGTTGCCAATGTGGCAACTTTTTACTAGATTTAGTGACTTCTATTTTTATTTTTTTTAATTCACAGTTTCTAATAATTACATACATACAGACCACCAAATGGCAAAGGAGACATACAGACACCTACGTATGCACATAGGAGAAAGAAAAAGAAAGAGAAACAAAAAAAAAGAGAGAAAAAAAGGGGTCAACATCACAGTACAATTACAATATAATGTAAGAATTAAGCAATTGATTGCAGTTATTCTAATATGAAATGAAATGGTAACAAAGACAGTCCACAGAAATGCCAAATGTCAATTAAGAACAACAAGAATCCCAACAGAAACTATCTGACTATTTCTCATAAGTGACTACTAACAAATCTAGCTACTTTTTAAGACCATGGGGGAAATGTTAATGTGTGTTGACTCCAAAAGCAATGCTGCAATGAACTTGTCCCCCCTCACAGGGTTCTGGCTGGTGTGGACCCTGTTTATCATGCTGAGCTGCTGCTGTGCCTACCGACACCGGCGGGTTAAGATGCGTCTACAGCAGGAGCAGCGGCAACGTGAGATCAGCCTCATGGCCTACCAGGGAGCCTCCAGCTCCTTCATCTCCCCTCCACCGCTCAATCTAAGTGAGTAGTCTTTGGGTGCCATGGGGAATTTAAAGATGCCATTTAACTATCTAATGTTTGTGGTGATAACATTAGTATTATTATTATTGGTATTATTAACATCAGCAATCACCTGATTTTCACTGGTATTACAGCACTTTAAGCAGAACAGAAATAGCAGAAGTCTTTTGTAATGTAATTTTCGAAAAAGAATACAAATATCCTAAAATCATTTACTGGGCCTGCTGTGTCGTAAAGGCCCACTCAGCAAAATTTAGAAACCATATTGGACACCTATCAAACAAAGTAAAATTACTAATAGAGCTTAAAGAACACAATAACAGGTTATCAGTTTAATGCAAGATCATAAAACAAGCCTTTCTGTATGTGTTAAGATGCAGAGTTACTCAGGCAGGTTGGTCAAATGTAATTGACCCTTGCAGGTGTTGAACCATTTATAGTCTTTAATCTAGACTATGGAACAGTCAAAATGAATCAAGCTCTGTAATATAATCTGGGCCCTAGCCATGTATTGCTTTTGAAATAATCAATAAAATCAACTGGAAGCCAACGTAAGGTGGTTGAAATGATGTTATATGATGTTTTCTCTTAGTTCTAGTTAAAAGCCTTGCCACATTAATCTGAACTAGTTGAGAGGAGAAAGTGCTTTACAGCTGAGGCAAATCTACAGCATCTCATTAGTTAATAAGATCAAGATGATGAGATAAAGGCATAACATCTGTCCTCTCCAGTCAGAAAAAGAACCGAAATTACCTAATTTTAGACATATTTCGCAACTGGTAGAAACAAGACCAAACATCTTGATTATTTGGACATAGAACAGCATCACAAATGTCAGATTGTGACATTGCTGGCAACCGGTTTGTTATTAGTTACCAAGTTTAACAATTTTTTTTTTAAACATCCAGCATTTCTTTTAGACAGTGATTAAGAGTATCAAGTCTACTTGTACACTGGGATTTAAGGGCGAGTAAAGCTGCTTATCATCCACATAGCAATAAAACGAAATATGTGTACGAATAGCATGAGATAGAGAGCAAAACAGGACCCAGGATTGAACCTTGAGGTAATTCACAGCTAAATATAGAACTACCCAAGGCAACAGAGATCTGCCTATCTGAGAGATATAATATGAACTAATTATCACTAATGTCTGTAGCTCTCACAAAATGATTAAGATGACCAATTAAGATGTTGCAGTCTGCAGGATCAAAGGCAGCCCCACGATCTTGTAGAGCATTTGTAACTCTTGAGTCCTCTCTGTCACATGTTTACGACAGATATCAGACTGGAATTTTTCAAATAAGTCATATCAGCCAGGTAATCAGTTTATTTATAAATGACCTTCTCTAATACTTAAGACAGAAAGGAGACTTGATAAATACTGTTTGTCTGTAATTACTTGGAATTGAAGTGTCCAGACAAGCCTTTTCAAGTGAAATGTGAACAAGGCCCGTAGCCAATGAGCTATTTACGAAAGAAAGATTTTTTTGAAAATGGTTACCATGACCTCTTTTAGTAGTCTAGTCTGTATTCTATACAGGGAACATAATGAGCATGTCATACAAGATACAGTTTCAGAGTGTTCATGATCTTTGTCCATGACAAAATCACAATCAATGGTGTAATCTCATTTCTTATGTTTTTACTTCTCTTGGTAAAGAAGATGAAAAATGTCAGGAGATGGTTCAGTATTGCTCAGGACCCAATCATCTTTTGTCTTTCATCCAGACTTGGGAAAAGTCAATAGAGCTTTATGTGTAGATCTAAGACTATGTTTCTGTAAATAGCTAGTTAAAAACTTTGCAATATAAGCTGGGGCCAAGGTATTTATTGCTTTTAAAATGAATCAAAATCAAAGACAGAATCAAAAACTTAAAGTAAACTTTCAGGATAGTTTCAATCCCACAACGAGAGAAAATTGTGAGATTTTTTTTGGTGAAATTCCTTTACTTCTGTGACGCCATGGATGTCAAACAACTTGTTGTAGGAACATCTGGCAGGACAGATAAACACTGGGTTTGATGAAATGCGCTAGGATCAAGACTAGAATGCAGTAATGCAGGGGTATAAGGAGGTTAGGTAGTGGGAGCTGTCATCTGTGAGAACAGTGTGCTGGCTGACTCAGCAGGAATCATACAAGGGACTTGGCATCCTTGGAAGCTCTGGATAGGAATGGGAGGGGAGCACTCTGCAATGGAGGGACCTGGAAACTCTGGACCTGAAGTAGGGATTTAAAAGTTCTGGAAATTTGCTGGTGGAACCTGACAAGTTTGGATGTAGATCAAGGGAGGGACCTGGCATCTCTGGAAAAAAGGGGGGAGGAATGTAGGCACCTCTGGAAATGGGTGGAACTAGATGCGAAGAGGGGGAGATATCTGACTTCTCTGAAGAAAAGGAGGAGGGAAGCCTTGACATCTCTGTGAGGAGAGGCAAACTCGGGCATTTGTTAGTGGGGGATGGGGTTGGAAAAGTGCCCAAATCTCTCTCCGAAGGATAATAAAATGTTGCCGACTTACAAGGGCTCCTGGCTTGTATGTCCCGACATCTCTCGAAGTGGAGGATCATTTCTTCTCAGAGAGGAAAGGGGAGATCTCTTCTGTTTTCTATGAAAAGACGCATGGTGATGCATGATCTTCTTAACCTCCACAACTCTAAATGTTGTGTGTTGTCTGGCAGCTTTCTTTGTAAGCTGTCGGTCTCTCGCTGCCTTTGAAAGGAGTTTAGTGCCCTTGGCATTCAGATGCCCTTCATTTGTTGAATACAAATATCAATATGCAGAGCTACAAACACAATGGTGCACATGAATGTTGAAATTAATGTCTTGATTAGTGCTGTTACTTATGATGATCTGAAGAACATCCAGATATGGAGGCAAAATAGAGATGGTGATTCTTGCCTCAGTGTACTTTTCAGCTGCCACAATGACATGTTTAGCTTGTCATTGTACATACAATTATTTAGCATTTTGTCTTCATAGATAATATTCAAGGCACTCCGAGTTGTGAGACATCATATTTTCTTACTTTGCCAACTAGGATCCTTATCTTTCATATACTTTACATTGGAATCATTCAGTATTGCTCAGTCTTGGGACAATCCTCATGTGCATTGATGACATGAGAATGTCTGATGCATTTTTGGAATTTCTTTCAGTCATAACTCAAAAAACTGGTCTATTTTATCACAATGTTTACAAACATTACTGTCTCCAAATACATGTAATGCTCATGTTTACCTGTCACCTGTTTTATAAATGAAAGGTCAATATGCTCATATACTGAATCAGAAATTTAATCAGCAAAAGTTGCGAGAGTGCAAAACAAAATGATTTGTGATCGCACCTACACAACTGCCTAATTTCTTGCCTCAAACTACAAGCATTTTAAAATAGACTTGCCTGAATCAGAACTGTTCTGTATTCTGTCTCGGCTCTAGTAAAGATATTGGTTTAATATTATTTCTTATGGAAAATGATCAATCAAGGTTTCAGAGATTTGGCTGGAATTTGCCAGTGACCCTGGTATGACTAGATGAAAATATAACACTATTTGGAAATACAGTTGCAAAATGTGTTTCTTAACATAATAATGCAAACAACATTATTATTGAAGCTTTGATTACCCATGATTTTGAAGACATGCAGTTGGGTGCACTGACAGTATTCTGAGTGGGCCATTTTATATTTTGGGGGGTCATTAGGGCAATGGTGTGGCCTTGATCACACCTTGTTAGAGTAATGAGGAAGGACATGAGCAGATACACAACTATCTTTATGGGGATGGTGATAATGAGGCTAAAGCTTGTTTATTTGCTGACTTCCAGGGTTCTGGAACGACTGCAAGCTTCCTGACTATGAAGAGGTGGTAGGCCATCCCCCGACACCACCTCCACCTTATTCTGAAATCCCTCCTGAGACTACTCCAGTACTCCTTCCACAATCCAGCCAGTCAGAAGCTGCTTTGGTACTACAAGCGCATGCGGAGGCAGAGCCGACGGTGGACCCTCAGGCCTCTGGGTCGTCGGCAGACCAGGAACCAGCCTCAGAGGCGTCAGCACCCAGCCAAGCACAGTGTCTGGCAGAGGAGGAAGTGGAGGCTTCGTTGGCGGCAGCGGAAGAGGACGAGGAGCTTGTTACTCGGCGCCGGCACGTGACGGGTGACTCAGGGATCGAGGTGTGCGTATGCCAGGTGGACGTAGACGAAGGCTCGGGGCTTGACGAGGAGAGCGACGAGGAGCAGCGGGTGTGCCAGGGTGCTGGAGGGGACTGCTGCTCCGGGCACCAGCAGCAGACCTTCAGACATAAAGAGCGCACGCCTGAGCCACCCAGCCAGACCCCCAGCACCAGCACTGGAGACCACATGGTCTGATCCCGAGCCTACCAACCAACTAACCAGCCAACCAGTCTGGCTTTCTGCTTCACACAGGGTGATACAAGAGAGCTATTGTCGTCATCATCATCACAGTGACTGTCTGTGTTTTTGTTGTTTCAACTGTCACATAGACATGACTTTAAAATGATGATGACGACGACTACCCCTCAACAGATCATGATTAAGGAAGACAAATAATTCATTGTGTGGATAAACTCATGGTTACATTTTTTAATATCTTTGGATGGTTCTTCTTGCTTTTGTTTTGTTTTGTTTTTGCTTTGTGGGGAAACCAGCAAACATAATGTTGATGCTCCTTTTGGAATGGGTGTGGGCTAGTGTTAAATTAGAGCGCTTCATCGGGCAGCGAGAAGACGGGGCAGTAATTGATTGTGACTGAAAGCAGAATTGACTGTTTCCCTAGCTCCTACTCTCTCCTCCTTGAACACTGCCGTCTTGTTTTCCTCTCACACTCGCTACTTACCTTGGTCAGAACTTCACCGGCCATCCTTCTGTCTGACATTTTACTTCTGGTGGGACGGCCAGCTAACGGCATACCAACACGGTCAACGACACCCTTCCCCTCTCCCCCCTCCCCACAACCACTTAGCAGAGGTCAAAAACAAACCTCTTCAAACCTAAGACCTAAGGATGATACTGGACAATTCAACAGCACACGTTTTGTTTTCCTGAGGCTTTATATGTGTGTGGTTGAGTGTATGTGTGTGTGTGTGTGTGTAAAATCTAGGGCACAGCTGCATGGTGATGTCAGCTCTGAGGTCATAGCAGCCAGCGTCTAGTATCTTCTCATGTGAAGTCCATGGGATGTTTTGTATCCAGAGTGGGGGAGACCACCCCATAACACATCAGAGGAGAGGAGCGGGAGAGAGTTGTCGTGTTCTCTTCCTGGCTCTCTCTGGATTTGGTTTCTATACTAATACCCCCCGCCTCCTCTCCCCCGCCCCCACCCATCTTCCCATTTCCCTTCTTGATACCCGTAATGCGGTCACCCCAGCTCTGTAGTCAACACTTGGCCTGACTGTGGGATATTGAATGATCCACTCCAACAGGACTGTATGATGTATTTGTGTGTGTGTGATCTCTCCACTTTGACGCGTGACTGCAATACTGAAATTGAAGTCCAGTAGCCAAAAGTGACGTTATTCCATGGCTGTGCCACCAAGTTTTTGTCATTAAAAAGTCTCCTGGTGGCTGTGTGCTAGTTTGTGTGATTTCATGTGTTAGGCCATAGTTTGTAGTGCTGTCAGCACCATTTTGAAGGACTTTCTGCTCCTCATTCTGTAGATAACTGTGTAGTTGGGACGTTGAAAATGCAGGGTGAGCTTGTTTTTGTCTTTTCATTTCATATCCTTTTCTGCTTTGATGTCACAATAATTACCGTTAATGGAAACAAAGCTCCTGACTGGGGCTGCTACAGTGTAACTAGTGAGTGATGGAAGTTTTAATGCAGTATGGAAGGGTGGAGTCTTATATAGTGTGTATATCTTCAAAGTGCCCTAGCCTCTGGTGGAAATATCCAGCACCAGGCTTACACCACTTGATTAACAAGAAATAGCACTGGTATTTTGCATGAGGCATGATTTTCGGTGTGTTTGTGTTTGAGTAGATTAGCATTCTTTACCAGTTCAAAAATAGTGAAATAGGTTGCAATTACTTTAAAGATTTTCATATGCTGACCAGCGATTGTGCTGCTGGCTTGACCCATTTGTGTCCCAAATATGACACCGTGCTACAGTGGATACACGACTCAGTACACGGGTGTTGGGGTTAGGGAATTGACCGAGGTTTAAGTATAGATGTCCTGGATCTAGTTTCATTGTGTTGTTATGACTCTGCAAGCCATGCTGTGCTGTTATGCAGTGCTGGGTAGCTAGTTGGCTAGTGCAGTCTTGGCTTGCTGTGGCCACCGTAGCACTCGGCAATGCGAGAGATTTGCAATGGTATTTTCCATTGGCAGCAGAGGGAGAGTGCACTGGGGAGTTGAGGTGGACGGAGGCTCTGCTGTGCAGTGCAGCCACTGTTGGCACAGCTGCAAATTCTGTTGTGATAACCGCATGCTCCTCGGTGATGTGTGTCGGTTGCCCAGCATATGTCTCAAAGCATAGTGGTGGAAGTGGGTGTCGTCAGATAGGAGAACCATAGCAAAGCCACAACAGATTTTTGTTTATTTGTTGCAAGATAACAGCTTTTTTGTTTGAAGAGCTGTGTAAGACAAGTGGTAACTGATAAATCAGTAAATAAATTAGTATTCAAATTTTGTTTGGACCATCATTCAACAAAAGTTGTCTTTCCATAATCTGTTCTGATACTGTGTGTCAAAATGAGCACAGTGTAAAGACTCAGGTCAGATAGTCATTCTCTTTCACGGAAGCACACACACACTCACAAGATATTGTTCCAGATTGGCCTTTATTGCAGTCATGATGTAAGAATCTATGGTGCAATGCTTTTGGAAAAAAAATACAATTTAGATTTGGGATTGTTAGCATGACCGTTTTGAGGCAGTTGTGAAAAGTTTGTAGTCCCAGATATGAAAGTCATACTAAACATGGCAATGAAATGTGTTCTGAAGATCTGCTACACTGTGAACATGACCACACCCCCATTAGGACACATATAACTTGAGACATTTTGATGAAGACACCTTAAGCTGCCTTGCTTCATCACTAGAGAGCAGATTTCTTGGTCATGGAGCTGCACAATTAAAAATAGCCTCTGTGAGCGGAAATAGTTAGTTGTGCTACCTGTGTTGAAATGCCTTATTAGAGTAGATATAGTTTAAGTCATTTTGTGATGAATTTATACTGAATAATAAGGTAATAGGTGATTGTTTCTGATTTGTGATTTACAAGCAAGTCAAGTTTGTGTGGCATTCCAAGCATGATTGTTTCAGAGCAGAGGAGCGTTTTGTGATCAGTAGATTAGAGCGTCTGAGTTTGTCATGAGAAAGCCTGCTCACTTTGTTAGAAAAGGATGTGGCTTGTAAGCATTGTAAACCCACAAGATCCAAACCATCAAAAAACCATCAAACCATAACTTTAGGGGCTTTTAGTTACAGTGTTTGTGTCTGAGGGTTGTTGTGCAAAATCTGAAATACTGTGTGTCTGCTAGTTAGTTGTGCCACTGTTGGGATTTGTCCAGACCAGGTTTTGAGTTTGTCCTCACTGTGTTTTTGTTCAATGGATTTGGTCGAAGATTAGATTGTGAAATGAACTGACTCGAAAGCATGAGTAAAATGAGAAAAAAATACTGCTCATTTTTTGTTTTGTATGTTTTTGTTGTGATCCATACTAGTTGTGTTGTTTTTAGTGTTTGGAGGAAAAAAAAATTGCTTTGTAACCTTTTTGCGAAGGTGCATTTAGGCGGATTTGTATGCAGATATAGACTAATGGACATAGTAAATAGGAGGGTATGGGGGAGGGGGAGGGGGAGGGGGAGGGGGAGGGGGGGTCTTTTCTGAATGAGTGGACGGGAGGCCCATAGTTTTCCCATTGCCAAACAACTACTATGCCTCCCTGGCTTTCACATGTTTACCTAGATTAAGGGCTATATCAGTCATCAATTGTGGACAAACAACCATCCATCCATTCATTCAATGATTCACCTGCTCTGTACTTGTCATTGTAAGCCACAGTTGCAGAGATCCGGTCTCTGAACATGGTCAGAAATCTGCAATCTGAACATGGTCAGCGTTTGGATTTGGATGTCCTTTTATGTTGTGGTCAAGCTAATATTTAATAATAGCTGATTGTATATTATTATATATTTTCATTTTATAGGCTTTACCTTTTGCCTTTTTTCCCCCATTTTCAACCTCAACAGAGGTGCGTGATGCCCCCCCCAAAACTCATACTCACACACACACACACACACACACACACACACACACACACACACACACACGCACACACACACAGGCTCTTATGCCCCTCTCAGAGCCACATGAGGAGGAAAAGTCCCCCGAGGAGAACGATGCCTCCGTAGGTAACTAGCTGCAGGTGCGGTCATGACAGAAGCTTTAGCCTTGCTCCAGTGACTCTTTGTGGACCGTGACTCCACCTCTCCCTTCCTCTGTACCCAAGGATTGGTTACAGACACTGTAGCAACCCACAGGCCCACAGTGCCATGGTTTGTTTTTCTCAGCTGTGGGGATATGTGCACGGCTCTGCTTGTGGACCTGTGGAAACGGAGGGCGCAGGGCACGACCACCCAAGCAGTAACGTTGTCATGACCTTAAGAATATTCTACCAAATGCACTCCCATCCCCATGCTACACAGATCATTATTGTATTCACTGATGTGCGACTTTCATGTTGGTTTGTTCCCACTCTCAGGGTTATCTTAAACAAGCAGTGCTATAATTTTAAATAAACATTTTGTCCCACCAGTCTCATAAAGCCAAAGCAATTTACTCATGATTACTGTCTCCCCGCCCTTATCCATCTTTATTTCTGCATCACGCATCTCTGTACTGTGTTGTACTTTACTAAACTAGGCTATGCAAAAACATAAACCCACTGTTTATATGCTGCGATCTCTTTCTCACTTTCTCTGTCATTTGTCTGTGGGCACCAGTACAAGCAATATTATTCTCAGTACTTGTCACACTGCACTGTACTGTACTGTACTGTACTTTGGTTGGTTTGTTGTATATGTATTTGTTTAAAAAAACATGTAAAAAAAAAAAAAAAGTCAAAAAATGCTTATTGCTACTACTATGACGTGCTTAGTATGTATGCTTCAGAAGTAAATATGCATTTACTTCTCAGTGGATGGGAGGAGTCAAAGGAGGGGCTTCAGTTAAAAAGCCATTCTAGTTCATATATTCTTTTTTCCCTTGTTAGCTCTTGCCAGCGACATTGTGGGTGGAAATACAGTTTGCCTGCCTCCTCATCCGCTAAGAGTTTATACTCCTGACTTATTATGGATAAACCACATTATGTTTTGTAAGCCGAAGGAGAGCGTTGAATATATTGCTTTTGTTGGATGAATTCTTATTTAATCTCTTGGTCTGTTTTTTTTTTGTTTCCTGTGGATATGTTTGCCACTGTTCCATCCCTTGTGTTTGTTGCACTAATTTGGTGTGTTGGGTGTCTCTGTTTAAACAACAGCTGTCTGTGTTTTTTCCATCTTGATGAATTTTCACTGACTGAATATTTAACTGTTGCCTTTTAATCCTCAGTTATAATCAACACCATCAATTTCAAAAAATTTTGATATTATACATATGAAAGACCTATATATGGAACACAGTCAGCTTACATTTGACCAGGAATCTTAATGGGCTGTTCTAGGATTGTTTTGTGTCCACCTCAACAAGCGCAGCCCCGATGTTTGAAGATATGTTGCACTCTGAACTTCTAAAAAGAAACAATATCGCTGTTAACGCAGTGATTGTTTCTGTCAAGCAACCTGTAAAACATACTTCTTTACTCTTCCTCCTCTCAACCATAGATAATATCAAGCAGATGTTGGTGCCATGGTTGATTTGTGTGAAAAGATTTTTTTCCTTTTTTTTTTGCCAAAATGAGAAAAACCCAAGCTTGAGAGGGAAGCAGGCATCCACAACAAATGCGGACCGGACTCTTTCTGCATTGTTTTCCAAACACCTAGATCAAGCCAAAAAAAAAAAGAATAGAGTGAAAGATTAAAAAAAAAACATTCAAGCACTGAATGATAGCTAAAAATGCTTTGGTGTAGTAAGAGGTCTGCTGTGTACTCTTCGGGTCATCATTTGTATTTTATTTTTTTAATAAAACAAACATTGGCACTCAACTGACTGCTTCTTGCCATTTTCCTTTCATTCATTCTTGACTTGAAATCCTTTGATTTCATTTAACCAGCCGCCGCCTTTCAAGGGATCCTGGTGTGTCGTCTGTCTGTTGACGTAACGTTCATCGAGCTGGGAAGACGGATCCTGTCATGTTGAAGGAGAAGTGGACCTCTACCCCACTGACTGGAGTGTTTGTGCTGCCCCACCCAGGCATGTGATGCAGCTGAGATGTTGATCTAGAGGAGCATCACAAGGCCGTGTGAGAGCCGCCTCAGGCATGCAGCACAAATTATTGATGAGATAGGGAGTGCCTAAGGCTATTTTTTCATGTATCCCTGAGAGGATTAGTGTGTGTGTGTGATAGTGCACATACAGATGATACAGACGATACAGACTTGTGAGCATGTGAAAAAGTCACAGCCTTTTGTTTCCCACACACATTGAAAGTTTTAAAAACTTTTTACTCATGAACATGGGAGATATTATGTAGTGCACCATTTGTCAGTATACATTAAAAAGGTGACTTGCTGACATATATTTGTGGAAGTTACCTAGCTGGGCCCTGGCTTTAAACATAAGGAAGTAATCTAGAAAAAAACCAATACTAACTGCAGTTTCCTAGAATATTATCTGGACATTATTGCCATGCACTTCACCCATGTTATCACAAACCAACACCCAAAGGTCAAAGGAAACTTATGTCAGTGTAGGGTTTTGGTCTTTAATGAGGCAAATTGTTCAGGACACGATTAACACGTTTATGGGTCACTGAATGGATACATGAGGCACAGTTTCCATACCAAAAAGACAAATGTGACACTCAGACAAGGCAACAAACAATAAACAGGATACAAATCATGTAGGAAGTTGTCAAAGTGGCTACAGCAAATGCAGAACGCATCGCATCTGATGTCGGGAGGCAGAAGTCCTCACACATTGCACAATGGGAAACAAAGCTCCACATACAGATATATGATATTGACAGTAGCTTGGAACCATTTCCAGAACATGTAGTAGAAAATTGGATTGAGTCAACAACAGCTGGCCAGTCTTCAGCCAACAGTATCCACAGCTCATGCCTGGATTCAAAGAAGACCGCTTTAGGCCAAACCAGCATGTTTGTACTGACAGGATTCATTGCACTGCAGAAACTTCTGTGACACATTCAAGGCAAAAACATAGGCAATGTTTTTACACATAACGCAAAAGCACAAAAAAGCATGACCTGAACACGGTTATTTAAGTTAATGTGTAGATAAACTAGGATGAGTGAAAATAAAGGTGTGATCAGTGGGAGGGAAAACAGACTGCTTGAATAAACGATTGCTCATTTCAGTTCTCACCTCCAACCACAATGCAAAGCTGCATTTTCTGACGCACACTGAGATATATAAAGTTATTTCGTCCCTATTTGGATTTGTGCTAGAAATTTGATTCCTTTTTTTTTTAAGTATCACATAAAATTAGAAACAAACAAAACAGTGATAAATACAGATTTTAAACATCTTGTGAGAGCAATAAAAATGTAACAGGCAACTTATTGAAATTAAATATATCCCTTTAGCACTCCAACATTCTTCATCAGCACACGCGCCAATGAGACAGAGGTCAGTTTTACTTCCACACAAACACATTTATCAAACAAAAAAACAAAAACACAATTAGCCTGTTTTGGACAAAGAACAGTGGTAGCCTACATAATTAGTAAAAAAAATAAATAACCTCAAGGAACTTCATGCATACTACAGCAACTACAGTATAAGAGTATAATACAGAGTCAAAACGATTGAGTACCTAGGACAGAGATGCTTTTTCTAATGCAAAGTAGAGTAGAGGTGCATCATTCAGTTAACAAAGAGACTATTGATGACATGTCATGGGCGGGTTTTGGTGCCGTACGGCTGGTGCTTCAAAGCACTCTGCATACGGGTAACGAATCACGAGGGAATAAGAACACGTCAGATACCTTGCCCCCGCTGACATTTCAAGTGTACAATTTAGATAAGAGATGATCTATTTATATATTTCTAGAAGTCTTAAAACCAACATCAATTAAATCCAACAGCAGTGAAAAAAACAATGTATCGATAAGCCAAAACAGACCGTTCATATTTGTCTAATCCAGCAAAAAAATAAAAAACTAGGCTTCTCACACCGCTCTTTGAAGTCATGTCACATACTGTACATCTACTGTACATCTACAGTAGTGAAAATGGTAAGGCCTAGTTGGTGTGCGGCAGGCAGGCCAAGAATCAAAAATCAAAATCCTCTTACTGACTCATGACTACCGATGGCACAGCTCAAGTATGGCTTTTGTGGCGTGGTGATGCATCTACTCTATCTCCTCTGTCACGGTGGCGTTGTCCTTAGGAAAAACAACCTATTGGGTTACATGGGCCGACAACAGTGTCTCAGTTTCATCTCAGTGCAGTCGGGTCCACTGACCGCAGGACTAGTGCCGATGACGAGGGAGGGCTCTCCCTCTTCCCCCCCCCCTCTGTCTCAGTAGAAGCGCTTGCGCCGGTTCTCACTCCAGTGGCTGTAGACCACCAGGCCGACCACAATGAGGAGGAAACAGCCCAGCAGGGAGAAGAGAACGGTGAAGAAGATGGCTATCCCACTCATCCCCTCTTCGCCCTCACCCACTGGAGAGAAACAGGGAGAGAAAGGCAAAGGCAGAATGGGAGATGATGATTAGAAAAATAAAGAGGAGGGTAGGGGAGAGAGGATAGCGAAGGTGATGAAAGGTAGGGGAAAAAGTGACAGGCAGAGAAAAATAAAGAGAAAGGGTGAAAGAAGAAAAGAGGAGAGAGAGTACAAAGATATAAGAACAGATGGAAAGGTGATGGAACTCTAAGTCATCTGACAGTAGTTTTTTTGCACACTGGTGTTGTGTGGTGTGTGTGTGTGCGTGTCTTACTTCTGAGTAAGTCTAAGTCATCTACACTGGTATGGTTATTTCCTCTTCCCTCTCCTCCTCCTCCTCCTTTTGACTCCGCAACACAGTCAGTTGGTAGAGTTTCAGGAAATTACATCATGGTTATCTGTAATTTGACAAGTGGAAAAGACTGTTATAACACACGGTAATGACAAAAAGTCACATGGCATTTGAAGTGAAAGTGAATATATATAGTTGATCATACGTTCAGTGCATATGCGCAATCAAGGGATACAAGATGCAGTTTATTCACTGCTCATGTTCATAGATCAATGTTGTTAGTGAAATGTGAGATGTTTTTGTCTCTATGAATGGACAGTTTTTGTTTGTGCGCAAACTCTGGTCATCAGGACAGCATGTGTTCTGTTACAGATGCACTTTAGCATCAACAAGCAGAGTGATCTAAGCTCCAGAGCATAATGAAACAACAATCAACTTTCAGACAACCTCTTGTTTTGTTTCATTTTGTGATGAAATGTGCGTTACTTTCATTCTGACACTCATTAGACAGCTTTGCTGGTTCTGTAGTTTAATAAATCTTCCTTTAATTGTTCAATGCTGTAATAGTGCTACTTTGACAGCCATGGATGAAAGAAACTTCACATGGTTTAGTTAAATAAAGTAAACCTGACACAGGATTGGGTAGAACAGGGAAGATAACCAGAAAGAGGTGTGTAATGTTGAAATTGATGTTGCACCAAGACAATTATTTGACATTGCACAAGTGCTTTGTTCTAACTGGGTACACTGCATTTTTTTAATCAAGCCATCATGGGTCATGTTTGTTAATGTTGTTTGGCTGGGCCATTCCCAGTGATGAGTGAAGACACCAGCTGCTGCTGGTTGCATTCAAACGACTTGGCAGCCAGTTACTCATATACTGTAGCTGAATACAGTGGAGCAGAATGATAGAATAAATCCCTCCTTTCTAGACCACGCTTACTTAGGTTTAGCTTACTGAGCTACAATCTACATTCTGCTTTTATGAAAAAAATAAAAAAAGTAATACCCCTCGACTTCAGTAAGATGCACAATCTTCCAGCCTACATTCTGTTGGTTAAATGATGATTAAACAAACAATTAATATTGTTTGTTTGTGAACTGTCATGCCAATAAAGCACAATTGAATTAATGCAACAGCCTCCACTACCATGGGAGCTTTTACCTGAGAGGTCTCCAGTGATGGCTGATGCTCCAAAGTAGTAGCCTTGGGGCAGCCGCACCCCGGGGATGTCCAGGCAGTCCCTCCACTCGTGCTGCCCCTCTATATCTATCATCACCTGGCAAACAGAGAGAGCTGCAATGACTTTTATGACAAATGCTTAGCTGATTTTTGCACTACAGGCCCCACTGTGTCTGTAACAGGTTGGACAGTTGAACACATGAGGAACTTTGTGTGTGCTATGCAGCTTTGCTAGATAATTGAAGCCAGAGATCAGAGTGTACGTCTCTTACTGTAAGTCTGCGGCGGACGTATCGGATGAAGAGGAAGGTGTCATGTTTGAGGTTGCGCACCATGGCGTTGCAGCCGCCCAGCTCGGTGGGCCGACCGTCCCGCTCATGGTCATAGCTGATGCTGCCGTTCCCCACCATGGCCAGTACAAAGGGGAATATCCTCTTGTGGTCAAAGGAGAAAGAGAGAGATAGAGAAAATGTCTGAATTTAAATTAGGCCCTTGGCATACACCATCACAGCGCTGACAGTTGGTGATGCTTTTCATTGGCCAAACACTCAGTTCAACTCCCTCAAGCCTGGAATCATGCAGAACATTTTGAAAAGAAGTTAATAGTTACATTGCAACGCCAACCACAGACATCGCTATCTAAAATCTTGTTTGGCCTTAGTCAATAATTATGATTAATATATTCCCTAACTATGATGAAAAAAGCATGCAATAGCCCCAGTCTACACCGTTGACGCTCCACCAACATTTAAGCAAAAGTGCAGCCTTACATCTTTAGGAGAAGGACTACTGGTTATTTCAAAGTCTACACTTAAAAACTGAAGACAATCATGCTTTTATAATTAGGACCCATAGGCTCTGTAATAAAGCGCATAAAGAAATTAAGCTGGCGGACGCTGTTCATTATTTTGAATCTTAAAAACTGTAAACGTGCATTTGATTGTTTCATTGTAAGTAACATCCTATTAACATTATATTTGTTGTATTGTTGTAGTACTGCCAGTATTTGAATCCTTGCTCCATTATTTTTTTGGTTTTGTAGTAACCTTTTTAAACTTTGTCAATCTGTAGCTGTGTGTAACTTACACAGCAGTTTGTGACACAATAATGGTCCTCTGTGATGGCATTATGGGCAACAAAATGGTTTCCCTGGCTGCTCAGACATCATGATGTAACCAACCCAGCAGCAGCCACTAGTTAGCACACAACGACATGGAAATCGAGTCACAGTCACAGTACAGTGACGTTGCAAAGCTCAGAGTGGAGTGCGGGATTGGTGGGCGGTCAGGATAGCATGCTTTGGGACTGACGGAGGGAGTACAAGGAGGGTAGACACGGGTTGGGGTCAACAATCTGTGTTCTAAAAATGGGTTACCTGTGTGCGAGGAGTGTATCTCTTCTTCTGCGCCTGTCTCCACAGAGTTGCACAAAAGAACACAAAGACAGGCCCTTTACACAAGTCTGCAAGAGCACTTGCCCACGGGTGCTCAGACAACATCTCATGAACATTAAAATTCTGCTTTGTGCGAGTCAAATCTGTACAAGGTGACAGACGATGGGTTCATTGAACCATCCAGTCTGAGAACAAAGAACTGGTTGAGGTGATGATGACCCCGATCTGACGGGATATGGCGAAAATAAACACATTTTGATTGAACTGTCTTAATAGAAGACAATACCTAAAATAAATAGAATATTTTGTTTCCCAAATGTTTTGTCCATTATGCCTACATTGCTTTCATGAAACAACTGAGATGTGAGGAGTCGTACTGCGGCATACCTCTAACTGCTTCTCCTCGTTGGGATATGTGTCCACAAACACACCCAAGCCGGTGAAGTTGTCCACATTTCCAAATACAGGACCTGTAGTGGCACATGATCAAACACTGTCAATTATATAAATAACCACGTTTCTTATTAGGTAACTTATTAGGTATATTTACCTTTCTGCGTGCGCTCTTTAGTGTACCAAATCGCCAATCCATCACCGTTCAGGTTCTTCTTTCCTTGCCCATGAATCTTAAAGTGCACCTGCATCTCCCAGTCCCTAAGATGGCAAGGCTGGACACACAAACAGTTAAATAAAGTGAGTGTAATAGACCGTTTTCAGTGCAATATATCTTAGTTTCAGAGAGGATAAGAAGGAATTGCTGAAATGCTGCAGTTTAACAAATGTTGGGTGGAACTAGCCTGATGGTTAGATAAGCAAACTTGACTGGTAGGTTGCTGTTTTGCATCACCAGTCCAGCTTGGATCTGGGTGTTTAGCAGCAAGTACCATCAAAGAGCCCTTGAGCAAGGCACTTAATCCTGATCTGTTCCAGTTGAGCCACTCTGAGGCCAACAGAAAGTCTGTGGTTGGGCTGGGCAGCTCCCAGGTGTGATTGTTTGTGTCACCCTCCCCCAGCAACTGCGCCCCCTGGCTGTTACTGTAAATACATGAGCTAACTGCCCTGGTTAAATAACGGTTTAAAAAGGTTCCACAGTTTTTGCCTGTCTTTATAAAGGTGTTATAAATACAGCAGTGACAGATCACAAGAGGTTTTTTTTTCACAGTGGTACCAGCGGATCTATACTCACAATGCGGCTCCATACTGCCCCCTGCCTGCTCTGCATGTCAGGTGTGAGGCGCACCTGATCTGTGGTTACCATGGCATCCCCCATCAGTTCCCAGTGGGAGGAGCCTGCGGATCCAACACCTGAGTACACAAATAGTATCATCATGACAAAAGCTGACACAGGACAATACAGCTGAAGAGTAAAGTGAGCCTGAAATCAAAATGGCCTGATGGCACTTGGTTTGCCATTCATGAATTAGAGAAATTAGAAAAGCACATAGGTTTTTAGTGAAGCACACTG
This sequence comes from Centroberyx affinis, assembly GCF_046629955.1. Classification (NCBI taxonomy): domain Eukaryota; kingdom Metazoa; phylum Chordata; class Actinopteri; order Beryciformes; family Berycidae; genus Centroberyx; species Centroberyx affinis. The sequence goes on along the minus strand of NW_027281240.1, from coordinate 77,792 downwards.
TATGATAATATATAGGCTGTAATAACATGATGTCTTGGTTTGACTGAACTGCACTGTATGATAATATATTGGCTGTTATAATATAATGCCTTGGTTTGATTGAACTGCACAGATACAGCAGCAATCATTTGTAGCTTACGTGCATCTGAGGAGTAAAGCGTTGAAAGACACACAAATTAAGACATTTCTGAGGGAAAGCTCGGGCAAATAAATTATTGAATCGCCAAATGTATTATTCTAGAAACGTCTCCCAGTCCCCCCTCTGCTTTTCCCCCTCAATACCAGTGTTACTGCACAGAGGTAACGGGCAGGATACCTTGGTAAGGCTTCGACAGGGAATACTCCCGCTTCAGAAACTCCTCCAGTTCGTGGTGATCGTCGTCGGCGAAACATCGGCCAAAAGTAAAAATAAGAAGAGCTACCGTCCAGTATGATTTGAAAGACATTGTCTGTCGTTTGAGGATGAAACTAAACAGTGATTTGGATTCCTCGTAATTATTGCTTGTGGCGGCGGCCATCGTACAGGTCGAAACTCCTCCTACAAAAGCTTCAGCGTGCTTCCTGTTGGTTCACTGTGTTGCATGGCCTTTCCCCGTTTGTTCACGTGCCTGTCAATCAGAATGCACGCTATTGATTGGATGGACATTGGATAGGTAGTGTGTGTGTGCGTGTGTGCGCGCGCGCGTGTGGGCGTGGGTGAGGGTGATGCATGTAGTGAAAATGAATCGATTAACTTATCGATTTGAACTGTTAACGCTGCAGTCAACTCATCAAATTTCAGGCTACGGGTAATAACGGGTAATCTGAAGATGAAGTTTCTTAACATTCGTTTATGGAACATACTTTTTGGCTTGAAATGCCAGTCAGCTTGTAGTATAAGTTGGTGAGTTTAAAGCAAAAATCTTCTGATCTGAACCCTTACTGTAGTGAGTATAAACTGGTTCAACTTGAAATGTAATTTTGTTTGCAAAGGAATCTGTGTATGATAAAGCTATAAACAAGTGGGACTCTGTCCACACTGCTCAAGGCCAATTAGATAGCATTGTGTATCAACAAAATTGTAAATGCTGCATCACTGGGGCTTTTGTACTCAGTAAAGATGAAGAACTGCTATTGTGCTCAACTTAGGTCTATTTATTGCATGGGAAACAGAACAGGGCATCATTTCTGCATTCCACAAGTAATTTGAATGCATTAACAGTGCATTCTCACTTAGTGCAACAGCTCTTTTGTTGATATGACAATTGATAATAATCATGTTTGTGAAATTTATTTTTTATAGATTAATTACAAACTGTGCATTACTGCATATCTGACAGGCCACTTTGCTGTATAAATTAATATGCTTAATATAAATTAGCTGACATTAATTCAGTCACATCCAAGTCAATCTTATTTGTATAGCCCTTAATCACAATAACAGTCTCAAACGCGCATTTATTGTGAAATAATAACTGAAAACGACACCATCCAACCATAGACTCTCAAGAGAGGACAAGGAAAAAACTCATTAGGAAAAGAATATGCAATACTGTAATGGTAGCTATAAGCTAATTTCCATTAGTTGTGTAATGTTGTGTAATGAGTCAACAAAACGCTTCATAGCTTAAATGTGAAATTATCTAGGTGGCTAAAGCTGGCATATTGTGCCAATCTGAATATTATGAATTAAGATGTGCCATTGACAAAAAAAAATTCAATTTTATGTCATCCTGCCTAATTCCCTCTCATAGGTGTTTGAGCTGACAAAACAGAGGAATACCTGACCTTCAAACATATAAGATTAAGGATACGATGTGGCCAGGCTGTGCATGAAAATAAATGTTTCTTTTACACCTATTTTAAGAAGAGCTCCATGCTGTGCTATGGTGTTTCACAGTTAGACCATTTAATCTTTTTGATAGAATTGCTATTTTCAACTGCAGTGTTGTTGCTATTTACTATAAGTCCTGGTTTCATGGACTAATGACAGTGTGTGTCTGACTTGAGTGTCAGGTTGTGTGTGTGTGTGTGTGTGTGTGTGTGTGTGTGTCTGTAGACATGCATGCGTTCTTTTCTGTGTAATGCTGTGATTCGCGTTCCTGGCTGAGCTTGGAGATCCTCCACAGACTGCTGCAGGAAATCACCCAGGATCATCTCGTCAGGAAGCACCATGTCACCATATCCCCTAATTAAAACATGTCTCTTTGCCTTCTGCCCAATGTATGTTGGGATAGTCCCCAGCCCCCTGCAACCCTACTGTACACCCTCAGCCTCATTGATATAATACACTAGAAGAAAACACATACACATGCACCTTTATTGCAACGTTGTTGTTAGACTAACCTAACATTTAGTTGAATTAAATTTGTCAAATTACCTTGTTAAGGTGCAGGATGTCAGTGTCTGTTTATTGTTATTCATCTGGGTTAGGATCTTCAATGCGCACTCTCCCTACTGGAGTCCATCCAGGCTTAGTCTTGGGCCCCCTCCTCTTCTCCCAATGCACTAGACCACTAGGTCCTGTCATCACATCTCACAACTTCTACTGCCATTGCTGTGCTGGCAACACTCAACTCTACTTTTTTTTTTTCCATCCAGTGACACTTGGGTTGAGGAATGCATCTCCGCTCACCTTGTTTACATCTGTAGTTGGCTGTTCGCTCATCATGTCAAACTCCGTCTCAACAAGACTGAGCTGCTCTTTCTCTCTGGAAAATCCTGTCCTCTGGTGTGACTCTAGGGGACCAAGTTGTGTGAGGTGCACATTGCAGCCACAAACAGATCCTGCAAGTTTTCCCTCATTCGTTGGGGAGAGGGTGAAGGGGGGTACTCCTTGAAAGGATATGTTTTCAGCCTTTGACGGAAGATGAGGAGTGACTATGGAGTGGGAAGATCACTCCACCATCAGGAGTGAGAAGAGCTGAGATAAGATAAGACAAGACAAGACAAGACAAGATAAGATAAGATAAGATAAGATATACTTTTATTGTCCCCTTAAGGAAATTTGTCTTGGACACCACGCTGTACAAACACGGTACACAGTACAAACGCACTAACGTTACTTAAATACCACAAGATGACGTCACCTACCATTAAAATTTGTAGGGCAGCAAGACTATTTGCTGTCTGCAAATCCCTGTGGAATGTTAAGTTTGTTTTCACACCGGGAGACTCTGTGGATTGAGTTCAATGCTGCTGGTCTGCTGTCTGTACATCTCCAAATTACAGACATGACATGGTGTGACATCAGGTGCATTAGAGATCGATTTAGATCAATTTCTATACACTGACCAACTTTTGATTTTGTGCCTCTGTATGGGAAACACTGCATCTCACAGTCAAAGACGCCCTCTAGAGGCCATCATAGAGAGGCCTCATATTGCACATCCCCATACTGCACAACCCCTATGGCCAACAACCTGTCCCACCTGTTGGCGTTGAGAGACTCGATGGACATTGGCAGGAAAGAATGATTGTAATGCATCTGCATCTTTTAGCGGAAGGTAAAAGATGGTAGTACTCGGGGTGGAGAATGTGAGTTGGCTAGGACACTATTTACTCAGCCTGTCTGATAAGAGACTGCTCATAAATCGACTGAAGGGATGAATGCTTTTTAGTGCCTATTATTTAGATCAGGTGGAGTGATGACCAGGCTGCCTTGGGGAAGGGAGAGCCAAGTGGCTGGTGTGTAATCCCAGCGACATCCTGCTGTCACCTCCCCTTCTTTCTTCTGACATCCAAGCCAGGTTTATACATAGGCACTCACAGTACTATAATAGCACAAAGGATAGTTTCATCAGATCCTCTTTATTGGTCAGGTGCTGTCATTATGCCTTAGTAGTTTGTTGCTTTTTTCTTTTTACTAGGTCGATTGCAGTTTACGAGTTTTATTTCATGGTGTAGTTAGTGGTTGTTGAATTGTTGAGTGAATATTGTCAAGCTTTTTGTCCGTGCGTGCGTGCTCAGAATGTTTTTGGTGCTCAGAATGTTTTTAGTGGAGTTATGATAGAAAAGAAAGTCATAATATGTGAAACAACAAGTGACAGCTATGCTGCCACCTTGTGTCAAGTTGCGCAGGAGGTGTACATGAGACAGATCAGTGTTTGGTTTTAGCAGCAGCTGCAGTTGGATGCTCCAGTCAGAGACACCGCCCCCTTCCTGGTGCCTGCTCTTACACGCAGCTCAGTGAGCTCACACCGACTTTCTGTACGGCAACGGGGGATGGAGTAGAGGACATGGATCCCATGGAAGAAAAACCGACCAAAACGGTCGACATTTATCGTGATACATGGGTCCGCTTCCTAGGTATGTACTGTAAAATCTGTCATTCGGTATGTTCAATCCACTCCTCCCTGTCAATACAAGTGTAACAGAAAAGAACAAGAGACACAACCGGCATGACCCTGTGGCTTCGCTTCTTGCTAGCTAGCCAGTTAGCATAACTGGCTAACCAGTTTGTCTCGCCAGTAAAAGATCTATATATAGCAAACTTGACTCTTGAAGGACATTTTGTAATCAGTGGACGTAATGGACGAACTCCAGGCGCAACAATATCGTTGTTCATACCTTGTTTCATTTGCGTAGCTAGCCAGTTAGTTAACTGTTACCTATGTAGCTCAACTCTGTCATAGAGGAGGTAGTTAAGCAAGTTGCGACAGAGTGCAAATGTGATTTGGACAGTGACTCACTCAACCACACAGAAACGCCCGTAGTTCAAGCTTGAACAGTATTGAATTGACACATTATGGTAACCAGTTGTCAGATACATCTATCGATATGTCCCTGCCTTTCGTCCTAGGTGCCCTTTTGAGATGGAAACACCAAGATAAGACTTTCTAAAGGGGCATTGCTAACACTTATCAACTGGGGAGCTATAAGCTAAAAGGGGCATATAACCAGTCTGAAGGACATTTATACCGCAGTAATTCCACTAGTTTGCTCACCTCTGGCGCACGTGCCTCTCTTCAGGAGCTTGCATTGGTCAGCAGTGAGCATTTAAAGGCATATGAATGTTTTCATCCTTTCCATAAATCACAAGACTTGCTTCCCATCTCTAGCCAATGTTTACAGATAAAATGTCTGTACCTCCTTTGGATGAAAAAGAAAAACTGCCAAAATTGTGAGAGATTCCAAACTGTAACAGGATTTCAATCACTGAATGCCAATGTTAAATATTTTGTATAGCCTAAACCAAGTGACATAATCCATGAATATTAATACTGTTTGAATGCTTGCTTATGTTGTAGCGGAACATATTTTTAGTTGCTAGAAAATGACGTGGAAACTGAAACTGTCTTGCTAAACAAAGAAACTACTTTGGTAGGGTCCTATTTTATATTTCATTGTTGCATTTTATTTGCACATATTTTTATACCTGTAAATTTTATTATTATTATTATTATTATCATAGCTGTAATGTTATAATAATATTTATTTGTATAGCACTTTTAAAGATACTCAGACACTTTACATGCATTAGTATGAGCATTAATAAAAACTGTACAAATACATAGTAAGTAAAAAAATAAATGTAAAACTATATTAAAACAGACAAAAACAAGGAATAGGTCAATAAAGCAAGGCACAAAAAACATTACATGGCACAAACAGAAGCAACAGTGGTCAGTAACAAAGTAGAAACATGGGGCAGGAGGAAGAAAGAGAGTTAGATATTAAAAGCAATTTTGAACAGATGGGTTTTAATGGATGTTGATGAAGTGGGGAGTGAAGTAGGTTCATGGATGTGTTTAGGGAGGGAGTTCCATAATCTGTGAGAGGTCAGAAACCCCATATGGCGTTCTCTCTCAAAAGGACAAAACTCGGCAGAAATTCATTTTTTCCAAGGGATGCACTGCATGCCCTCAGGCACCCCTAGCATGTGTCTGGAGAAATGCTGTTTTAAAGATTATTTTTAATGGCATTTCTGCTTTATTAGACAGTTCAACCTAGCCTTAATATCACAGCTCCATTGTCCAGCTTCCCATGTACTGAGCATGTTTGGAAGCACCTTTTTGTGTGAACAAGACCAACAAATTAACGAACAGTGACAGATTCCTTCTCTCCTTTCTAAAAGTAGGCCACAGGACTTTCCTCTAGGACAGTGCTTCCCAACACAGTCCTCAAGAAGGCTTCCCTTCAAGTTTTTGTTCCAGCTCTACTCTTGCACACCTGATGCAGTTATGGGCCACACATTTTCATGCAAGCCCTGCTCAGGTAGATCTGTTTCTACTGCTCAACCAATCAACATTAAGCAAGAGTAGAGCTGGAACAAAAAGTTGCAGGACAGGGAAAGGCCTACTTGAGGACTTGATTGGGAAACACCAAGACTTGCATCAAAGAAAAAATGCCAGGTGTCTGGTATGAGCAAATGTGTCAGAGGACAATCTCTACAGACTTATGGCGAAATACCATGCAATCATAGATGTGTAATATTTTGCTTGAGAAAATGCCATGCAGGCTACACAGCCAGCATCACTCAGTATGAGGTGAGGGAGTGCTGTTTGACTGACTGATAGACTGACTGACCTGAATTTGGCTCCTGATGAACATGTGTTGTGGGATTATAACTCACCTCCTTATGCAAGTTTATTCTAATTCCATCATTCAGTTAGTTTGCATTATGATAGTTTCACATCACCTCTGTATACATATTTGTCTTCTATCTGCAGAGGGAGGACTCCAAAGTGATCAAATTTCAAATTCTACTGTTAGTAGCTTTAAGCAGCCTGTATGTTAGTTAGCTCTATTGGGCATTCAAAAACATGGTCAAAGTTCATTAGTTTGCTTTGTTCAATTAAAATGTCCAGCCCTAGATGATATTCTAATTTCTCAGTGTGGCCCTCACTAAGTTTGACCTTGACATCTCTGACTAGGCTACATCTTTCGGTTGTTTGAGGTAGTTTCAATTGAACGGTAATGGCTTATTTGTCTGTGTAGCGGTCTTGTTTAGAAATATGATCTGCTTTTGTAGGCTTCCGCTACAGCAGCATTTGTGCTGAAGTGCTAATGCTGGACTTCAAAATCTGGTAATCTGACAGCAGAGACTTGCTAAATTAGTTTCGAGAATGAAATTGTGCTTTTTAGTGACTGTTTTCTTTATACACTGTAGTTTTCTATATACTCAGAGAGGAGGGCATTGTATCAGAACCCATTTTTGTTTTTTTTTGTTTTTTTTTATTGTGTTTTTATTTGGGATTTGAAAGCATATATACATGAACAGATAAATACATAAACATCCCATTTTTAGAGCCCATTTTTGACAAGCTGGTTTTTGGTGCTCCTTGTCAAGATGTCTCTTGGGTTTCAGTTGACAAGAGTTTAGACCCAACTTGCCTTAGAACATACAAGTGACAGTGACATCTTAAACTGTTCAGGCTACTGTACTTGGTGGTACATGTTTGTCTATCCACAAGCAGCCAGCTAAATGGCCTTGAGAGTGTATGTCAGAGTTTTGGTAGCAGTGTATACGCTAATTGTTCTATGATAACATTTGAGTAGAGGCATGATTGCCTGCTTGTGTCATCCTTCTAGGCAGAGTGCTATATGCATTTGTGTGTAGGACTGCATTAACATTTTCTGCAAGGAGATTTGGTAGCTCAGGTCACTTTCAAAATCCATGTTGCTGCTAAATAAAACTAGAAGGGCACTCGGAGAGCGCAGACCTCCGCCAAGGTTTGTGCTATTATTGCTTGTTCGTGAGTCGGATCCGGATCCGCTCCAAAATTTAATGGGTTCTTTCTTGGCCCATGCTACACCCTTCCACGAAGTTTCATGAAAATCGGGCCAGTAGTTTTTCCGTAATCCTGCTGACAAACAGACAAACAAACAAACAAACAAACAAACGGCACCGAAAACATAACCTCCTTGGCGGAGGTAACAACACAGCTGGCCAGCTGTAGGTCAGAAACTGATAGGACTGTTCAGCAGACAGGTCCTCTCCTACAGCAGGCCTAAATCTTTCTATGTTTCTCCTTCTGGCTGCCTGCCTTTGTTATTGGAGTCATCTTACTCTCTACACTCTCTCTCTGTCTCACTCTCCACCAGTGCTTCGCACTTTGCCTTTGCCCTGTTCTCTCTTTATCTCCATGTCTCCCTATGTCCTCTGTCTCTCCCTTTCTACCTCTCTCTCTCTCTCTCTCCCTCACCCTCTCTCTCTCTCTCTCACATGCACACACCTTCATACCTTGCTGAGCATAGTGCAGGATGTGAATCACAGAAGGCGATCAGCCCATGCCTAATTCATGGAATATCATTATGAAGTCACTGCCTTGCTGGAAGATAATCTTATCTAGACTACCTTTGTTATCATGCTTGATTATACCAATACAGCTCTTATCACCCTAGACTCACAAGGGCTTCTGGAGCTACCAGAAGATAACTTTTATGTTATTTTCACCACTAGTCTAACTCAGCAGCTTAGATAAAAAAATGGGTCCCTGAAAATTGTGTACTCTGACAAGTTTGTCAGTCTCAAGGCCATTTAGTGTCTCACTGGGGCTAATCCTGTGCATACATCCTCACAAATGCACCCACAAACTCCACCGCTGACGGACACATAGAGCCCAGCACTACTGAGCACCTAATGACGCAGTGGAAGATTTGAATAATGCAGGCCTTTCCAAACTTAAGAAAGAAAAAAAACATGCATATCAAGTTCAAGTTCGTTTATTCATATAGTGCTTTATCACATGCATGTTGTCTCTGACATGCAAAATAGACACATTTGGTCTTTTGATAATGCACTCAGTAGTAATTTCTAGATTAAATTTGAACAGAAATCTATAATCTTAGTCTGCTAAAGTTCCTTACTGAATCTTAATTTGATTGCCTCAACTGGTGAATAAATATAGAAACCCATAGTTAATAAGCAAAGTTTCTTTAGATTCATCAATCTCAAACCATTGCATTGCTTACATTACCTTGCCTTCCACGCTACTATCATGAGTTCCAACGATTTCCTAATTACTATATTCAGACGAAGACCATTATTGAGGAGATAAATTGTCACCAAACTGTGTGTCACAGGCTGTGACGTATGTAGATTTCTCTGAACATGTAGCACAGTAAAGTGCAGTGTGTCCACAATAGGCATCTTTTTGTCCTATCCCAACAATAGAGATTGCTCCATGACAGTTCTGTCGTCATTGAACCAAAGATAATGTCTCTCATGGGACTGGAGTTAATTTTACAACTGTTCTGTGATTTACATGTGCTGTGTCGTATAGCCTCACGGGACACAGCCGACTCTAGAGATGTTGCTAATGACAGACCAAGGGCGTATTAGTCATCCAGACCTTTTAGAGTGGACAGTACATATTATGTCAAATGTTGCTGGCCATTTTCACTGATAGAATGTGTTTATTAGCCACTCGTATGTATCAGGGTACATGCGCTGGAATTCGGGGAATGTAATGTAAAAAGTACAGAGACACTACAATTTCACATTAAGAAATACAGCTGCCCTGGGAATGTTCTTAGAGGTGGAATCACTTAAAAACAGAGCTTGTGAATATTTAATGCACTGCCCTATTGCTTGGAATGGTTCCGCAACTCAATTATTATTCCAATATATAATGATTTTCCTTGGGGACCTTAGGCTTAGCTTCTGTCAGGGGGGAGCTAACCTAGGCTATGATGCATTTAGAGGTCTTTCACAATGGACTAAACAGATAAAAGAGTTTGCATTATGTGTTTTCCTGCAGGCTATGCCAATGAGGTGGGGGAGGCTTTCCGTGCCCTGGTGCCGGTGAGCATGGTATGGACCAGCTATGCTGTGGCCACCGCCTATGTTACTGCTGATGCTGTGGACAAAGGGAAGAAAGCAGCTGTGGTAAGATATTGCCTTTTGTATGCAAGAGCCATGTTATTCTGATTAATTACCATGTTGGTCATGCCTTATATTAAGTTGCACTGGAACAATCAGGTCCGTTACAGTTACAACAAGCACAGATCCTGTACAGGCCCACAGCGCATGTGTTCAATTCAATTCAATTCAATGTGATGCATTGAAGCATTGTGACATGGTTATCGGTTAAATTACCTAATTCAACTAACGTTACTTAAATACCACAAGGTAATAACATTACCTGCTGTTTGTAAAAGTTAAAGTGTTAAAGTTTGTAGGGCAGCAGAAGACTACGAAGTCTACGAAGGCGAGTCTTCTCATAATCGGTATATATTCTTAAGAATCTTGTTAGGGTAATATATCCTGCAGGCTGTAGACTTTCTTGTCCGACAGGGGGCTGATCTGAGGTTGTGTTGTCAGCCCTGGGAAACACAAGTTATTGTTTACAAATTTGCAAATTGTGGAATTTTAAGTTTCACTTTCGTTTTCACAACGGGAGCCTCTGTTGGATTAAGCACAGTGCTCATGATGAGCCTGATGTGCTCATCAGGCTCTTTAGAGATCAATTTAGATCAATTTCTATACATTGACCAACTTTTTAGCCCCGCGACAGCAGGGGCTGTATGGATCGCATTGTCAGTCGGTCAGTCGCTCTGTGCACCACTTTTTGTCACGTGGCCGAAAGTGTGCCGCAGGGAATTAGATTGCCCCTGGCTGCTGAAAAATGACTTGCTAAATTGGAAAATGTTTGATGTTGAGGCTACATGTTAAACATAGGCTAGGCTCTACGTCATAAAGCAGTCTTTTCATGTTTGTGTCAAGGTACATTGTTTTTTTGTTGTTGTTCATGAGTCAGGTCAGGCAGGTGGAAGTGAGATACTTCACATTTCTGTACTTCAGAAACTTCACAGTGTGGTTAATAAAAAAAAACAAATTGTCTCTGTTCTTTATTAATTAGCATATCTAATAAATACAACGAAGTAAAACATGTAAGCTATTGTTGTGAAAATATAACTGTAAACTTCTGTAAATCTTCACTTACTGGCTAGGAGGACTCCCATAGTCCTCTTGTGGTGGCATTGCACAAGGACATACTTCTGGGTTCTTCTTTTATTAGTTTGCACACACTGCTGTGTGTGACTGCAGTCATATATGGCAATATATACAGCTAAATCTTTTTATGATCGTAACATTTTATAGTATATTGCATTGTTTGTACAAGCAGTGCTTCTATGCATGTATGGCAAGTTACAGAAAAAAACACCAAGCAATGTCACAGAACAACCACTGTGCTTTATTTTAACCAGAAGCACCATACAGTCAACATGAATATTAATAACTTAAATAAGTAAATAAACATTCAACTCTGCAGTGAGAGCAAACAGCAAAATAAATGTCAAGAACTTGGATGAAACTGCAGTGATGTTCTTACAAAAATCATTGAGATTCTGTGCCAAGTTACTGTTACCACACTTGACTTGCACAGCTTTGTAGCAACGTTTGTGCAGGAGTTTTGATATGTCGGTTGGCAGTCCGTCTTTGTTGGCTCAATAAGATAATTAGTTACATATTTTGCTCTCGGCACCAGTTTTGTCAACCAGTTTAGGTTGACTCAGATTCAGTTCAAGACGTCGTGGACTTTTTGACACTGTTCCCAAGTTTTCAGATGACTGAGCAGATTGTGGTTCCAATCTGCTCAGTCAGTCCTTCTTCCTCTTTTAACTTTTCCAGTCCACATGCCATTCGCATGCATACACTCTCTGTGACCCTGAAGTGGAATTTCAGCATGCAGAACAAATTTGGTCAAAGTATCAAATGGTTATGACATTAAATATCAAATTCAATCTCTCATAGTGGTGTCAGTGTAGTCTGAAATTTCAGTTATGATAACATCGCTATTAATTCGGTCTATATGTCATCTCCACAAATGTGCAAGTGTGCAAGACAAGTGGTCATTTGTTCACAGTGCAATGACGCTCTGAAAGAAACTCAATGAAGTGACAGCTGACCCATCTGTTTAGTGTGGTGTCCCAGTAGCACAGGATTGTTATTTACTGATATAGTCTGTTAAGGTGAGCAGTATCCCTATTGTACTTTGTCCTGTATTTTATACCAGGAGACCTATTTGCTGTAACTGTTATTGCCATGTTTTCTCATTTTACATCTCTGCCCCAAGGCCCATGGGGACAACGCGGGGAAGACAACACGGGTAGCGGTAGCAGTCGTGGACACCTTTGTATGGCAGGCCCTGGCCTCTGTGATCATCCCCGGCTTCACCATCAACCGTGTGTGTGCTGCCTCACTCTACCTGCTGGGCAGAGCCACCAGATGGCCTCTGCCTGTCCGCAAGTGGACCACCACAGCTATCGGCCTCTCCACCATCCCCTTCATCATCACTCCCATAGACAGGTCAACATGAGTGTATTTATGTTTTATGTTTGTATGCGTTTCTGTGTGTGTGTTGGATGATTACATGTGTATGTTGATGAACAATGCCAATTTGTGTGTGTGTGTGTATATAACCAGTTCTTTCCAAAGTTCTGCGTGCTCCTCCAGTGATTCTGGACCAACATAACACTACCTCATGTCCTGAGCAAACATTAAATTGAGCACTACTGGTGTATGGATGACATATTTTGTCATATATAGCTTCTGATTTGTAGGCATATAGCCAAATCAAATAGGTTTATATTTTGGGGGGAACCAAGTGGTGAAATGAGCACCCCATGCAGGCAATTGGATTTCTGAGTTTCCTGGAGCAAATGTGTTAGTCAAGATGGTATTGGGTTTCTGTTGCTAGAAGATAGATTCTCCTGTTTTCTCGCGAGAGCACAGCTATATACCGGCTCAAATAAATATAGCTCTGAAACATACTGGTCTTCCTCAAAGTCAGAGCCTAAAAGAAATCTGGCCAGGAAGTTGATAGGAAGTTGATTTAATCACATTTCACATATTATTAGTAGAATTAGCAACTTCATAAATACGCAAATTACAATGTATAGATTCGTTAGACCAGCCATCCCTCTTTGGAGAAGTTAAAAGGTCTATTTCCCTGCTTTTGAGAGGAGCTGCTACTTGATCCTTGTCTGAGTCTGGGTAATTAGGAAAAATAGCCAGATTCCCCAAAAAACAAACTATCCCTTTAAGTACAAGAACCCTGTGGGAATGCCTGTCTTTTTGCCTATGGTTTCAAGAGTGCAGTTACTTTCACATTTTGTTAATTTAAGGGCAGCTAAGTATTCAGATTTTTTTTTTATCTGGAACTCCCACAAAATTTACAACATTGGTACTCGCACGTTTAATCTTCAGGTGGTACAACAGGGTGCTGGTGTTACCACCCCTGACAATGACAGTTGCACAAAAAAACATTCCCGTTTAGGGCATCCAAATCAGGATGCCCTAAACAAAGACAACAAATGACGCTTGTTTTCATCATAGACAGCATACAAATTTACGCAGCTCTTCTTGCCATTATTTTAACGTATTGTTGTGAAAATATAACTAACTGTAAATCTTCTTGTATGCAAATGATTGTGATGACATTGCACAACAAAAGAACATAGGTTACTTCTGGGTTCAGTAGTTTGCACAGACTGCTGTGTGTGTGACTGCAGTCATATATGGCAATATATACATATCTTTATATCTTTTATTTTAATATATACATATCTTTTTATGAAAAGGAAATCTTAGTATGTGTCCGCCCTCAGGATGTTTCCACTCTCTGTACTCTATAGGTCAGTGGATTTCCTGCTGGATTCGAGCCTTCGGAAGGTCTACAATGAGGGAGAGAAGCACAAATAAGGAGGGACCATGCAGGACAGGTTAGCCCTTCCCAGGAAGGACCCCCACTCCGTCTACCCAGACCTGTGCCGATTAACCTCCACTGTGAAGCATAAAGCATAACGGAGGATTTCAGGAAGCAAGATTACACAGTTAGTCAAGTGGGAAAAAGAAATCTACAATTATTCCAATATTAGTACAAAAGTTGTGAAATAACTGGAGTATAGTTTTTTAGAAATTCCGAGAAGTTTGTGGACAAAACTTTTAAAGTAACAAATCAAAGTCAACCTGTTAACAGTGAAATTCTGCTTCTTGAAACGTCCCCCTGGGGATACTTAACTTTAACCTCTCAGGGCAATCTGGGTAGCGTTTAGCCGCCAAAGCACAGTAAAATGTTTAAATAGGAATGTAAGGTCATTGCAAATGTAGAAATATTCCACTTGAGTTGGTGGCAGGAGTAATAATTTCAGCTGTAGATGGTCTATGTTGTGCATTCTCAATATGCTGTATATTGTTGTGACCACCTGTAAGGAGAATGCCCCCAAGGTTGCCCTCATTGGCTAGAGTTGTGAGCCACTTCTCTGGCCTGCCTCACCTCACCTCATGTCCAGATCTCAAGCAGACAGAGAATAAATGTAACTCACACTTGCTGCGTTTATTAGCCATATTCTGATAATGACAGGCCACAAAAGCCAGTTTGCCATGATGTCTCTCTTCTTCAGTACTTTATTTAAAATTGTACCTGTTTTCACTGTTTTTTTTATTTATGCCTGTAAACAAAAGTATCTGTTACTTGGAGTAGATGTGTAAGAGGATCCTCTGATCCACTTTTTCCATTCTTTCATTCTACCTTTGTGTTGGTCATGGGAGCCAGTGAGGTTTGCACTGAGAGCAATTTTACACCATGGTGCTCAAATACTTATGATTCTATATATATGAGTCTCTTGCACAACAATTACTTGTTATAACATCAAGGATTATTTTAATGTAATGTACAGTGAGCTCCACAAATATTTGGATGATGATGCACTGTCCATCTGCTTTATTTTGGATGTATCGTGTACATGGAAGTAACTATACTGCTGTAGTATAGCTGTAGTAGCTATGCTACAGATCTTTTGTGCATGGTCTTCCCACTTCAGGGTGCCCTAAGTATTTGGACAGATAAAGACTATATTCAATAAAGTAAAATTATTTTTTAGTTTGGAGTCAAACATTCATACTGTACAATAACTTCTAGGTGTCTGAAACTGATATACATTACCAGACTCTTAATATCTTATTTTAGATGATCTTTCCAGCATGAAGAATCAAGCTGTCTTTACTCCAAATTACTTAGACAAGATGTAGTACATGGTTGAGGTAAATTAGAATTGGAAAATAGTGTTGCTTGTCAGGCTTTTTAAGTATCATGCTCCTCCCACAGAGTGTCAAGCTTTGGATGTACAAATTGAGCAGTTTTTGTCCTCCTTGCTAATTAATGAGTAGAGAGTCAGTTTCACATCTAAAGTAATAGATTCCAGAGCTGTAAATGTTGTGTGCACTATCCAAATACTTGTGGAGGTCACTGTATTACCTATGCACAAAATGGTTTAATGGATTAATTTAGAAATATACAGATAAGTACAGATATGAACCAAGGAGTAGCCTATACTGTATGTTGTACTGAACTATGCAAGGGAAACAAATCATCTTGTACATACTGTATGTGGGACTTCCAAATTACATGGATTGTTCACCTAATTCAAAATAACGTATATGGTTACATGATGTTGAAATTTGCCTAAGTAAGAAGAAGGGAAATCTGAAATGGCATGTAGTGTGAAATTCGGGGTCAGTTGCCACTTTAAGACAAGTAGAACATACTGAATTGGGAACTGTTAACATTGCCATTTTTTGTGGCGGTTACACCAGTATACCATTTAAGCAATAATTGTTGTAGTATGTCTCAGTGTCACGCCATAATATAGCCTCTTGGCTATATTAAATACTGCTGGATATGGTTTACTCTTTCATGAAGGGAGACATGCTAAAAGAAAAGTTTGTGAAAAGTTTGTGAAAACCTCTCTACCTATTCATAGGATTTTAGCATTTCAGATTTGAGACTTATTTCATTGTATTTTCATTGTTGCATGCTGGGAATGAAAGGGAATGGTTTCTTTCTTTTCCAAATTTTCTTTTCCCTTTCAGTGTCAGTTTTTAGAAGATGCATTATTCTCATGTGACAGTGTTTTATGCAGTGGGTTCTTGGTATCACATTTTCAGCCTTAACTTTGAAAAATACTGTCAAACCTGATTCGTTCTTCTGTATCATTTAGTTCCCAGAATGGAAATTATTTTTCAAATGTGAAAGTGATACACTATTGAAAGTTGAAGCTCTGTTGTAATGGGCAGCTATTATTCAGCTGCCCTCCTACTCTGTAACAACTTCTGAAACACTGTAGAAAAAATATATCACACAAGTCTATATTGAAATAAATTATGGAATGGTGACAAGCATGTCTGGTTTCCTTTCCACTCTCCTGTACAATTCACATTATAAAGTACTGTTCTGGGATGTTTCATTAATGAATGATATTGCAGTTTAGTTAATATCCCTGTATACTTTGCCATGCCTTTCAACAGTCCTGCAGCAACTAATGATCAAGACAAATTCTGACTGTTATGACAGTACAAACACTGGCAAAGTCATGCAGAACCTCTGCTGTAGCACTGGGGAATAATGATTGACAGCCCCATTTGAGAAAACAATATTGAGGCATTATGTAACTGCAGTCTGCAGTAAGACCTTCCTAGTTACACCTTTCTATGATGTGATTTTTAAAAGGCATCAAGCTCACCAAAACAATACCAGCTTGTTTTTTGTGCAGGCCCAGCCTCTACTTACTGAGCAATCCACCACCATTCACAGATGGAAGAGGTATAATTCACGGGATGGTTTAACCAATGAAATGCCTGCAGTCGAAGCCTGTCAGATCAGGGAGATTTAGGAGTCCAGTGGCAGTAATTTATCTTGATTGAGTCAGTGGGCTGCAGCTGACACCAATTCTATTGATGAAGTGCAGTTGCTCACATAAAAGACTAAGCAGGCCTGAGCACTGATGAATAGACATAACCATGTTTGTTCACAGTCTTGTGTTTATGATACTTGTGGCCACATCAATGGGTCAATCAGGTAAGAAAATATTGTAATATTTGTCTTTCTTCCTCTGCTTAATGTTTGATCAAATACTGCACCTTTAATATATCAACCCCTATCTCACTTAAAGGGGTTCCTCAATTCATCCTTGGCCAATGGATAATCACTGATGAGAATCCACAGTATGAAGAGTCTGATGGACAATCTCTAGAGATAAAGGAGACTGCATGGCCTAACAGTCCACCAGAAATGATTGAACTGGTGACCTTTGAGGACCAGCAGCTGCCAACTGCTCCTTTAGAACCACATCTTATGGAGGAAGGTGGGCTGTTAACAAATCACTTATGTGTAATCGTCACTAGCATCAGTATTATCTCTTCGATGTTGAAAACCTGCAGCCATACTGGACTACATTCATCAGTGAGTGTTCAGTTTTTGACAAATCCTGTTTCCCGTCAGATTCAGATGGACAAGAATCATCAGTGTGGAAGGTGTTCCTGGTAGCGGCCATCTTGCTGGTGTCTTCAGTGGGATCTCTGAGCTTGGGCTATTACCTGTGTGTCTGGAGAGGAGGCAGGATCCACTACCAGCCTCAGACTGAACTTTCTCCTATGATTTAACATAAACTGATTTTTTTTTGAGGTTGGGAACTTTCTGCTTTTTGTATAGAAACCAACCTCATTGGGGAGACTTATGTTTGGGGAAAGTGTCCATATAGTAAGGCATAACAACCTGCTTTATCCAAATTATTCAATTTAAAGTGTGCTCAAATATAGCCTTAAATCACCATTGTTACTGTCATTGCCCAGAAAGTTGACAAACCATATTTTTGGCAATAAAGCAGTTCTAAAGTCCTTTTAACATAATTGTTAAACAAAACTCAATTGTCTCAAGACTTAACAACTTCAATTCTATTAAGGTGAATATTGCTTTAGTATGACTCACCCAGCTTATATTAAATTTCAAGCTTCTCCTTACGTTTCAAGCCCTAATGTCTCAGCAGATCCTATATTCAGTTACTAAAAAGGCCACTAGAGGTCCTCACTACCATTTATTAATGTTTGTGCCATGCTCCACCCATCGCGCTATACTGGACCACAGCCATGCCATTTGGTGGGGCCCTTAGCATTATGAGTGAATACATTTTTATCATGGGTATTGAACCCCTGACCTCGGCCCCCAGTGTTGGCTCATTATGCCTCTGCTGGGGACTCGGCTTTCCCTACATGAGTTTGTTGATGGCTAACTTGTCACCTATCTGACCACTAATGCTACTGCTGTATTGGTGTAGATTTTGAGAAACTGCATAATCTTGTGTTGGCCAACAGGGTTAAAACCGCCAAAACCTTTTGAATAGGGTCCAATGTGATTGCTCATTTTGTAAATAGTTTTTGAAGAGGTCATGCTAATTAAAATGGTGCTCTGCCTGTTCTAAACTAAAAGTTTAATCCCTACAGTGGTGGCTTAAGATTTATTTACTTTTTGTGAGGCAATTGCTTGCTTTTTCCAGGAAACATCTATAGGACCTGTATTTTCCTGTGTAACCACCAGTCCCACTCTATCACTGAACCTCATCTCACTTTGCAAACCATTGTTTATGTTCCTGTTCCTTGCCTTCGGCAAACATTTTCCCCTTCATAAGAATTCATCTTGATCAGAATTATGCTAGAATCGGCAGGCAGGTTGGCAAAACCAGTGTACTGCTACAAGAGTAAAGAGTAATGTTTTAATTCAGTGTCAAACGAGCGCGCCCAGATCAAATCCACAAACATTTATAAGTCTCCCTTGAGCAATATCAGGTGGCATTAGGGGGCCCAAGGAGACAAAAAGCTGATGAATTGAATTAATCTCCCCTCCCGTGATGGATGGGCCTGTTCACAGGGGGTTGGAAAATGGGAGCATTGTTCATCTGTCACTCCGATTGTCACGTCCCTCTATGATTTGTGTCTGGGCTGTGAAGGCCACAAGTGGCCAAGAGACCTCCCTCTTTCCTTCTCACTCCACTCACTGCCTCTTTGCCAGGAGTTCCCAGCCTTTCTATAGCTTGCACCCACAACCCACAATGATAGCAGTACTCATTTATATACACTTACTTTATATGCAATTTATGTCACTGCACTGTATCTGCCATTGTATGCATTTCAGACTGAATAGAATATGAGAATGATATTGAAGTTATAATTAATCTTCATTTTTATGTATCTCTGTAAGGAAGCTCCACCATTAGCTCCTTGAATTTGACTAAAACTGTGCAGTAGGGTTAGTAGCAGCAATTAACGACCCAAAATGAAGCAGTTCTATGTCTGCACAAGAAATGCAAAAGGAAATTGTACTTAGTACAACATAATGATTATTCTAGTTTGGCATGGAAACTCTGGAGACTCTGGAGACTCCTTGCTCCAATATGCATGTTCATAACAAGCTGTCCACAAAATGTCTGTCTGTACACACATGCAAATATGGGAGCAGCTTATAATTTGCAAAAGGTGCATATTGTAATTACTGTGCATAATGTAATAAAAAATTAAGAGCAAGTAATACATTTATCATAATGTAATAAAATGTGATTATCTATCTATCTATCTATCTATCTATAAAACTGTATAATGTGACTGTTCATTTTAATGGGGGCATACTCTATTTATACTGAATGTTTTGATGTCCAAATCCATGTGTTGTATTTAGTTTATTTTTATTTTTAATAGAAGTATTTTTTTTATTAAATATATTTTTTATATTTAATATATATATAATATTATATATAATATATGACCTTGTGAGCAGTGTTGTTGGGAGCCTTGTGCTCCTGGTCGGACACCCAAGGAAGAAAACCTTGCTTGAAAAACACCTGCTTGCAGGCGAGTTCCTGGTGACTCCCATAGCTCGGCCAAATAAGCAGCAGGGCTGTTACCAGGGGGGCTCACCACCTGCAAGGTGAAGGGTGGGGGTCAGGTGTAATGCCTGTTGGTCAAGTGGCAAAAGTGGAGCAGACCCAGGTGGAACTTGGCGATGGAAACTGGCTGTCTCTGAATGTGGAATGTTATGTGAGACAGAAACAGAAAATTAGCAGAAACGCAGGAGTGGTGTTAAATAGGTGACAAGCTGTAACTGATTGCAGTAATAAGTCTTCAATTTTCATTTCATCAGACCACATAATATTGTATTTAAAGTCATGCTCCCAGAGCCTTTAACATGCCTTGTTCCAAACTCCAGGTGTGTTGTTGGCCTCTCTGCCATGCAGCCCAGACTTGTGAAGTGCTGCACTAAGTGCTATCCTGCTGGCAAGATCTCCCATCGCAGCCAAGGAGTCCTGTAGTTTAGTCAGTGTGGTCCTTGGGTTCTTGGTCACTGCCCTGGTGGTCCCTCTTGCCTACTTGCTCAGTATTACTAGGAAGAGTCTGGGTAGTTGTATATGTGTTTTTTTCCCCATTTCCTGATGATGGAGCCTACTGTGCTCTTGTTAACTCCCAACAGAAATTATATCCTTCCCCAGATCTATGCCTCCTCACAGTCGGAATCGGACAGTTCCTTGGACTTCATGATAGAGTTTGAATTCTGACATGCTCTGTCATCTGTGCTACCTTATACAGACATACAGCATGTGTTTCATTCTAAAGCATATCCAGTCAAATGAATTGGCCACAGGTATAGATTTATAGATACATCTCAAGGACATTCAAAGGAATTTGGATGCACCTTTCAGCTGGGAGTGTTGCTGCACACAAAAGTCACATGACCAGGTGTGAGGAGCAAACAAAACCTGGACACCTGAGCAATGGAAAACATTGGTTTTACTTTTGGAGAAAGCCTTCAACCCACCATGTCTGTTGCCAACTGCTAAACATGGTGGATCTGTGATGGAAGGGGCAGCCATGGGAGTCATTAGATGAAATGATTGCTCTGCATGGTCATATAACAGCCAAGGAATATGAGTCCGTTTTACAGGACCAGGTGCAGCCTGTGGTGCAAACACTGTTATCTCATGATGTTCCCATATTCCAATATGATAATGTCCCCATACACACTGCTAATTAAATTTGAGTGGTTTCTTGAACACTGGGATGAAGTCAAACACCTTCCATGTCCTCCCCAATCACCTGAACATCATTGAACCTTTATGAGAATTTCTAGAGCGCAGAGTGAGAAGCAGATTTCATCCTCCTCCATTCCTCAAAGAACTGGACTTGTTCTGAGGACAAGGGCTGTCCTGGAGGAAAAGGGTGGCTCTACTCTTTATGAGGTACTTGATTTTCATATAGCCTACTGTTAGGTGTTTCCAATATTTTGTCCATCCCCTGTATATCTGTGCTGTTTCTTCCACACTTTGGGCCCCATGGTGTCCTTGCTTTTCAGCCAGAGCCACCTCTCTGCAAGTCAAATTTATTTATAAAGTGATTTATGTAAACCTTATTATACAATTTTGTGTCACAAAGTACTTTACAGATAACAAATCAACACTAGGGTGGTCCGTAGGAGCAGAATAAAATGAGACTACAGCAAAGGTAGTGATGGGAAGTAACTGTTGGCACGGGAAGTTAAGGTTGCTTCTAAGCTGTACTAAATAAATAGGTTTAGGATTATTGGAAGTACATAAATCAGTAAACTATTGTAATCATTGATATAGAAAACTTATAATCAAATTTTAACTTTCTAATCATTACGCATACCTCATAGGGAACCACTGAGGAAGGTAATGGGATCACATTTTATGGTTTGCTTGAGTATTTTGACTGCTGAGGTTTGAATAAATTTGATATTCCTGAATGTGTAATTGAGACGGCTGGATAGTAGTTCGTTGCAGTAATCAATTCTGGAAGAAATAAAAGCATGGATCAATTTTTACGTCAGTAAAGGAGAGGAAGTGCCTCATCCTGGAGATATTTTGAATGTTGCCTTGATGTGATTGTCAAAGCAGAGGTCTGGATAAAAGATAATGGATACAAGATTTTTGTTTGATAGATTCCTTTTGGGTAACTGTGGAGCTAATGAAATTAAGTGAGGTCTGATAAGTGAGTTTAATGCTACTTAAGGTTTAAAATGAGCCATTCTGCTTTGACTGCACAAAGGAGGAAAAAGATTGTAATCCATCCTTTGATTTTGAAGACACTGGATTCAAGCTGTATTATTTTAGCTGTGTTATTTCACCAGGTCTTATTGCTATGTAATGTGTAATAGCTGCATAAGAGTAAAATAAAATGCTTACCAAAGGGGAGCATGTGAAGTGAAAATAATAGAGGACCTAGAACTGAACCCTGGGTGATTCCAATAGATCTTGGAGCAGGCAGACGTGTTATCATCTAGAATGATAAACTAGGATCTATTAAACAGATATCAGTGAAAGGCCAGAGAGATGCTCTAAATGGTCCAGGAAGGTGTTTTGATCAGCAGAATTTAAGGCTGCACTTAAATAATGAATAACAAAAACTGACACAAAGCTTTGGCCAGTGGCCAATAACAGGTCATTTATTATTTTAATTGTGGCCATCTCAGTACTGTGGTCTGGAGCCAGATTGGTGGCTGCCATGCATATATATACATAACTTCTCTGCTGCCACTGCTGTGCTATTAGTTTATCTACTATTTTTATATTAGCAATTCAAGTCTATTGTCATTTATTTATTTAAAACCATGCATTCATTTTCTGTTAGAAAGTACTTTCACTGTTGTTGAATAAAAAGAGGATTTTGTTCCAGGAATTTAATTTCCTTATTAGTTGGGCCTGTGTCATCACCAATATTTTGCACAAAACTTGAACACCTGTCTCTTTCAGCAGAGGACTGCAGAATGTAACAAATCATTTTCACTGCTCTCATCATTCTCTGTCCCTCTCCATTCCTCCTCATGGAGAATGAATAGAGTGCGGTCACTTTGCTGCTGTTGGCCTCTGTGAGTATTCAGTGTACTCTCTGAGTAAACTGGTGGTGTGTGTACAAATCCACAGCTCCCAGCTTCCCTTGTTTTTCAGCTTCGGCTGCAATTTCATTATATCTGAGCTTCTTCCTTTCACATGCCTCATCTATTGCATCTGCCCATGGCACAGTGAAACTATAAAGTAAACTGCTAACTGTCTCTGGCAGGACTGTAAATTGGCCTGCATGCGCTTGCATGCATGTGCTTTCCTAATCCTTAGCCTCCCCTAGTCGCCCTCTCTTCCGCCTGTTCAGGAATGATTCTTTCCTTACTTGTTCCCTTTTATGTAACCATAAAGCATATGGCTCTATCTCATAATGGTTTAAAAACTGGACTGTTTGTTAATTTCAATTTCTACTGTAGCACTAAATAGCTCGTAGTTTGGTTTATATCATCAGCAGAATGATGTGGCATTGAATACACACAATGTAAACGTCCAATACACAATGTCTTTTGAGCTAATTAAAACTTTTATTTTAGTGAATCCCATTTGCACAGTGGGGTCCATGATTTATTGTAAGCATATCAAATCATGAAGAATACTGATGTTAACCAAAGCAGTGTTGGTGAATATGACCAATGCACTTGCATTAGGAGAAACTGGGTCATGGTGAGTACATAAATCAGCTAAAATGTCATATTCATAGTGTATTTGTGGCTGTGTTTGGATTTCTTAGGAACGGTCAGTTAACATAACTTTTTACCCAATAAGCTTACAAAAATTGTGTCATAATAGATTTATTATCAAATATTTGTACTTCGGCACTGTAATTTACACATGAAAGCAATAATTGTAACTTACAGGGATCCATATCAGCTAGATATCTGTCCAGCAAAGCTGCAAAGGAAATGTATTGCTTATGATGTACTATATCTTCAGAAATACGTCATGTAAAGAAAGGTACTCAGCTGAAAATAATTAGCAATCTGGTCTATAAATGATCACATATGTTAGAATAAAATTGACCTTGCAAATTTAAAGGTGTATTGCAGAAATGTACTATCATGGTACCAGAGGCAGGGGTTTTCTAGAATTTAGGACTGTTTATCATTAGAATTAGAATTAGAGGCCTATCTGTTATTTTATATTATATGTTATAAATATATTTAGAATATATTGTAATATGTTTAGAAATATTATATTATGCAATATAAAATACTATGGTCAATTAGAATTTATAATTTACATCCACACTGCAGCCCATCAGCCCTGAGCAGTTGATCAAAACTTTTAATGAAATGTAGTAATAAAGATTTTGGTATCTTATAACAATATAATGTTGGAAGTTATCATTATTAACAAAACATCGCTGCTCAACTTGCAATATTCTAAACAACATAAAACACAATAATTATCTAAATACATTATGCTCATTAAGTTTATTACTTTACGGCTCAGGCATTTTATTACATTATCGACACCATTACATCATGGTTTTTTAAAACTTAACGTGCAATTAGGTAGTGGTGGTTCATATGGTGAGTTATTACATCATGAGTTGCTACAATGTTCTCTCTCTTTCTCTCTGTCTCTCTCTCTGTCTCTCTCTCTCTCACACACACACACACACATACACACACACACACACACACTAGAATATACACTTGATTTTATCCCCCCACTTGATGTCTTAAACCTGCACTTAAGGAACACACACGCACGCGCACACACACACACACACACACACACACACACACACACACACACACACACACACGCACACCAACACACACACATGTACACAGCACACAGTGCCCCCCTTTAGAAAGGGACTAAGTTTGTGGAAGGGCCACTTTAGGGGCAGTAACTGAGGTGTTTTACGCTTGCCGGTCGATTTATTGAGGTCAGCAGAAGGCTACGTTTTGAGAAACAGAAGAGAAAGCTACGTTTAGATTGATTTTCATGAATGATTTTTGCTGGGAGCAAAAGAGAAACAAAAGAGAAACACAGCACATCAAATCATACCACAAAAGGAATAAGGGAAGACAACGTAAAAAATGAAGGGCAAGGCCAGAGCTGTGTCACTGAGCATTAAACTAATAAATTTCAATTTCTGTCTGTGAAACAGAGACCTGAGGAGAAAGAGCATGGAAAATTCTGCTGGATTAGGCTGCTTTGGTGCTACATTGATTTGATCAGTAGACTAGCCCTGTAATCTTTGAGAGGGGGGTAAAAAAAGACATGAAATTATTCTTATTCTTGTATAGTTTATAATGACTCCTAAAACAGTTTAAAAAGTGCTTTAACAATAAAATAAAAGCAAACATCATACTCATAAAACAAGTAAAAACAAGAGGACAGCACAAGATAAAAATATAAGAATAGAGGACAGTATAATAGTAGAATTTTAGGATAAAAGACATCACATAAAAGCAAGTCTATAAAAATATGTTTTAAGAAGTGACTGGACTTCGAAGTGGCAGAGTTTTCCAACCTAAAGATCTGAGCCTGCGTATGGACTCACTGGGGGTTAACAGGTCTGTGATCTGGCTTGGGGGCCATACATAACGGCACTTTAAAAGTGTACACCAAAGTCTTAAATCAATTCTAAACTTATAACAAGTAAAGAAATGCTAGAATGCTGGAATTATGTGATTTAGTCTGTTTGTGCCAGTTAAAATTGTAGCTGCTGCATTTCAAACAAGCTGGAGGCATGAAAGACTTTTGAATGATGCCAGAATAAAGTATCAAATATTACTCCCAAATCTCAACTGGCAGCTGGCCCCCCAAAAATATGTTTTGGGGGTGGGGGGGCAAGTAAAACAATTTCAGTTTTGTTTTCATTTAACTGCAGAAAATATTGTGACATCCATAACTTTATATCACTGATGCATTACTGAGATGGAATGACTTGATTTCAGGTGTATATCAGTTTAGTGTCGGTGTAGCAAAGAAGGAAATATTGTGTTTACAGATGAAGTAGAAGCATCTAAATGGAAAACAGGATGGGGCCTAAAATTGAACCTTGAGGAACTCCACAGGTATATATATGTGTCAAAGAAGAGGAGTTTCAGTGACAAATAATGTTTTTGTGAGAGGGATAATTTACCATCCAGGCTATTGTAAAACACTCTAATACTGTGATTGGGAAAGATTGTGGAAAGATTCAGTGCTAAGAATGGATTACATCATTAACTATTCTGAAACATACGCGATACACTGGAAAGCAGGACCTATATATAGACAGATGCATATGGTTCAATATATGTTAGCTTAATAAATGTCCCTAAATGATCAAACAAATCAGCAAAACAAGTCAATTCACGGTTTTCTGTTGATGGTTTACCACGCTGAACTACATTTGTTCCCATAGAGAAACTGTAACCCAATGACTTTCAATGGTGCAGTGGTGATTCTTGATTTGACAGTGTATAGTGTGATACAAGCTGTGTGCTATGTATGCTGGCAGTGCTCTCTCTTTGTGAAATGAGTTAGGAGAACATGAAAACTGAGCAGACCATCAGCAATACATTATGTATGAGGAGCTTGAAGGCTCCTAGTGAATTCTGTTCAGGTGGCATCAGAGGGTGCAGCCAAGTGGAAATGCTGGCTGGTCACTTAAGGCACACTATCTGTGGTAATCTTTCTACATGAAAGTGCTGCACGGGGCTTGGGCTATATTCTTGTACCAGCAGGTTGAAATATACAATACAACCAGTCTTCTATATTGGCCACGGAGCAGCTGTACTTGGGCAACAGGGAATTAAAGGCCTTGCTCTAATGTTCAGGCTATCTCTGCCCTCTACATACCTTTAAGCTACTATTTACAATGCAAATCAAAATCTGTATTTAGCAACAAGCTACCCTGCACTTGATTTACTAGTTATATCTGTGGTAATCATCCTTGTCTGCAACATTAGATGAAACTCACTGCACACAGTGCTGTATCATCTGTGGATCAGTGACTTTGACAGCTTGACATAATTCCAAAATCAGATAACATATGATTCCTCCTCGTTTCTTGTTATGAGATAACATCTAATTTCTCGTCTCTTGTCTCTTGAGTCATCTTACAAAGACATCTTCTGCTCATTGTGAAATCAATATGCTGTGGAATTCTCAATGAAACACCATTATGACATAGTCTTCACAGTGAATCACATGAGATCACAGAGGAACACAGATGCACACACAGGCTGACACAGACATACACGCAGCCACAGGTACACAAACACACTTTCACCTCCAGTGTGTCCTTTGATATAACGAGACTGGCCAAACACAAAGGTTGACTGCAAAATCAATAATACTAAAACAAGTCCAAAACCCTCTCTAAAGCACCGAATGAGTAATTCTACTCAGTGTAATTAAATTGTGTCTCGGTGCCTAGAGACAAATCTTTGGAGCATTGGGAAACGTGTGGAAAGCATATAAAATCACCTAAGCACCATATACCGGAAAGTAATACCAGATCAGGATGAATTATTTTGGGCATAGTGGATTCACACAGAGGGGAGAGAGGACCTTGGCCTGTGGAGTACATTCTTTTCCAACACAGACATGCATCACACTAATTAGTAGCAGTGCCACAGTACAGGCAACAACTAGCTTCACAAAGCAGGACAGACAAAACAAATGGACAAACTATTGGGCATGTGATACTGTAGAGTGAGCGTGAGATTGAAAGAAAGCAGTAAGACGTACGAGTAGATAGACCAACCGACAGCAAGACAGACACAGAAACTTATGGACACATAGAGGCAAGCAATCATACAGAGATAGACAGTGAGACAGACAGTGAGTCAAATTGACAGAGATAAATAGACAAGCGTATAACAGGAGAGACAGACAGACAAGCATAAGGCAAATGTACAAATAGAGAGTTAGGCATGCAGCAAACATATAGACAGGCAGGCAAATATCCCAAACAACCACATAAAGACAGACAGACCAGCAAACCAACAGAGAGACAAACAGACAGGTAGACAGTCACCCTCTAGGTTGAAACCCCAAACTGGACAAGGCAGGTCCTTGTATGTAACATACAAAAAACAAAGCAAAACAATGAGCTGATGACAGTCTGTAAGAAGAGCTAGAGACCTGTGGTGCTTTGGAGTAGTGATTTAAAGTCTCTCTCTCTCTCTCTCTTCTCTTTCTCACTGGCACTGCTATAATTTTCCTGGGTGGAATGATGGATGAGGCAGTGTCAGCCCATGTTCATTATAATGCAGACCATCTATTCTTCTCAGCTAGACTCTCCGTGCTCCAGGAAATGCCAGAGAGGTATTGGAGCCGCGAGGAGAGGAGAAACTCTCATCTGATTTTATGGAGAGAATTTGCTGCTAGGTGTGTGTTAACTTACCACATGGTGATCCATCAATCACTAATGAAGATACTGCAAGGTTGCTGTTGCCTAAAAGAAACACACTCCTCTGGGTATGAATGATAAACACTCATCAGTGTCCATGAACTGGCAACTGCAATCTTTTCAAATATGCTTAACGTAAAAATGTTGTTATCCAAAATTTAGATGTATGCAAAACATTTATAAAACATTTAAAAGCAGTCGTCTGCATTATTTATCATAACCTCTAAAGCCCATATCACTACAATTCAGGAATATTTTAATAAAAATCTGGTTTCCTTTTGACATATTGTGGACAGTTATTTTTTTGTTTTGTTTTTTTATAGTATATATAATTTTATTCCCCACCCCCCATTTCTGACTCACTCCACTGTAGGCCTATCACCTTCAAAAACATATATATGTGTGTTTTTGACAGAAATGTAGCCTACATTTTTCCATGAATCACACAAACAAACACACACACAGACACAGACACAGACACAGACACACACACACACACACACACACACACACATACATCCACAAATGCATATGCACTCCAGCCCTAACGAGCCTAAACAGATAGTCTAGACAAAGGCATTAGCTTTAATCGTTACAGTAATGCATCTTTCCCTTCACATATGGATGAAGTCAGTTGGAGTCCAAGAAGGGGGAATGTGTGGCATATTGAAATAGATTTATTCAAATACATAGCACCTCAGTGTATCTGGTCTGCTGCTTTGCACCACAAAAGTGTGCCACAGTATTTGCGAGAGTCTTTTGAAGGCCTTAAGAATGTATTTGAACAAGGAGAGAAAAAAAGTCTCCAAATGAGTTCTGGATCATTCCTGGAGCTAAGGGATCAATAACCGCCAGACTAAGCCCTCGCTCATCCATCTGATCATATCTTTGTTTTTCTCCTCTTCTCAGCTATAAGAGGAGCTACTGGACCAAAGACTCACTCTTTCTGGCAATATGTACCAGCTGCAGGGTGTTTCCTCAAATACATAAAGCTGTATGAAGTGATTAATGTGAGAATTGTGGTTTTATCATGATGGATTTGACATGTTAGTATGTGCTGATCTTCTGTAGAGATAAATGCTAGGAAAGAATAAATATATAATCTATACTGTATATGGCTCAATGTTACATTTATGCTTCAAAGATAGAAATATGTAACATCCCTTATAAACCAATAAGTAAAACCAACCTTGGGTTCAATCTAGAAAAATCTATGTAATAAGAAATATAAAATAGAAATCAAAGGATTGCCACTGTGTATGCTATATTTTTGCCATTAATATACTTCACAAACAGCCTTGAATCTTTTGCATCATATCTATTCACGTTTAGATATTGTTTTGTATGTCATACAATTATATTAGATCAGATTGCTCAGAATCTTAGCAATGATGGTGGAAAATGACTTAATTATTTCATGACTTAGGTAATTATATTTGGTAAATCATAAAGGTAGATAGAATGTGCTTTCTTTCATTGACTGAAGCTGTAAACATAATAAAAATAATAACTAATGTAAATGTACATAATAAAATATTAACAAAAAGCCAATATGTTTTGTATAGCTTTGGTCTATGGGAATAATGCAAAATATCTACTTGAATATACAGACATAGACATGCAGCCTTGTTTTTCATTGAATTAAAAATATATCTTTAATTTTGGAATTTTTACTCAGTAAATTGCCACACTATTCCACTGCTGTGTCACAACAAGAACAATGTGTGTAAGGGCATCAGATGATGTATCTATACATCATCCCAACCTGGCTAGGCCCGTGACATTCGGGAATAGGCTAGATGGAGAGTGATCCCACGGTCCCTGGACGCTCCATGTGCTTCAGCCCCAAGCGGAGTATCGGAGCATTGACGGGCCAAGGACCGTCCAGCCAGCAAGGGGACAGAGTGTCTCCAGCTTGGTGAGGATGTAGATGGACTCCTTGGGACAACAGCAAAGGACAGACAGAAGATTCCAGACCATGACAATCACTGAACAGCCATGGTGCCAAACCGTTTGGTACTGAAGAGAAGCAAGTAACCAGATCCTCTTGTGTAATGGACCATAGGGCAGCCAAGATCAGCCAGTTAGGGAAAGTGCTGAAGTACCCCAAAGTACCAATACATACCACAAACTACCATAAAGTATACTGCAATGTATACCACTAAGCACCAATAAATACCACAAAGAACCCCAAAGTGCTCCAAAGTATCACAATTTACTCCAAAGTATCCTAGTGTACCACAACCTATCTCAAAGTATCCCAAAGTTTAGCCCAAAACACACTAAAGTACAACAAATTGCCAGCAAGGATGCAAAAAGTACAACAAACTACCCTAAGGTGTACCACAGACTTCCAAATAATAGCACAAAAAACATCATAGTGTAACACAAACAACTAAGTACCACACTGAGTGCCACACAGTGTAACAGATTAGCACAATGTACCATAAAGACTGTTTAAATGTTCTGATGAGTAATTAGGGTTTGGGGTGGGGGAAAAAAACAGATCCAGCTGGAATTTTGTTCCAAGTGATCCATGATATCCCAGTCATATTTATATTCCATCGGCATTTCGATTTGTCATGTGTGTAAGGTGACAGAGCATTGGGATGACAAGGTCGGAGCGTGTTCGTAACAGGGTGTAGGGGTATGAATTATTGGGTAGTGGTGTATTGGAATTATTGCTGGTATAGTTAATTCAAAGTGAACACTACTATCTTATTGTGACTGTGGTCACTATGGTTACCAAACCCACTACTTTTCCAAAGATTTTTGAAAAGTACATTTATTTGTTCAGGGGGAACATTGTTGCATTGTTGACTTGCAAATTCTCATGTGAGAGAGAAATAGGGGATGGGTTAAAATAGTCAGTGAAATAAACCAAAACCAAAACAACTGTTTTGGTTCAAATGTTTCAACCTATATAGTGATATTCCAAACTGGTTAAAACAAAAATATGGAATAGTTTATACTATAGCAACCAAAAGTTTAGCAAATAACTCATATCTTCAGTAATGCTTTCTCCTCTTTGGAATGTGCCACAACTTGCTGCTAAGTCTGTAGAAAGACTTACTTTTGATAAATATTTATGTTGCATCCTCAGATCATGAAGGATCTCTGATGCACCGATGGCACATCTTGATGTTGTTGCTGGAAGGCTAAAGTCCACATCACCTACAATACTTAAACTGAGCACTGGTGCTCATTTAAAGTATTGTAGATGATATGACTGATATTAATATTATTCAAGGTTTCACACAAACCTTGAATCCTTGTTGCAGGCGCATGATGATTTGAAGCTGGATAGATAACTCAGACCCTTGTTTACTTGTCACTGTCTGAGAGTGATTTAGAGTTAAGCATAGTCACAGCTGAGTCCTCGTGCACAGACACTGGCATGCAAAATGTCTGGAAAGAGAACCTGATTATAAGATATAAAGAGTTAAGTAATTTTTGTAGATTGCAGGCTTTTATAAGACATTGGAATGAAAATAATTCAGCTACACTTGGAGAACAATTTGACAAAATTTTAGTATTAAAACCAACATGTTTCGGCTGCAACTCATACAAAGACCACCACATGTCTTTGTCATACATTAAGATCATGATTGGTGAGTGGAAGACTAAATTGTACACATTTCTATAAACGCATTATGTGTTAAGTCATTTTCACCTGTATTCTATGACATCACCTGTTGTGAGAACAGAGTTGGTCCATTATATAACCATGCACCAGAGAGTTGTGACACTCTGTAGCAATCAATCTTATCAATGTTGTTTCGGCTGCAGTAGCTTACTCTGATGAGGGCTATTGCAGCCAAAACGCGTTGTTTTAATATTAAAGCTTTGTGAAATTGTTCCCAAGAGCAACTGAATTCTTTTAATTTCTTTTTGATTCATGCACCTTGGTGGAGCTGCAAGGTTGTGACAGATTGCACATGAAGAATTTCTGGCTACAAATGAAAAATCACTTTTGAACATGAGTAATCTTAATCTTTCTGATGATTTTGGCAGCTCTTGACTGTTCATTCATGGCTAAAAATATATTTGAGATAAAGCAGTCTGCAATTTAACCTCATAGTTATTGTGTCTTTATTTACAAAATGAATCCAAAACAGAGGTAAGCATTCCATGGGTGGTTTTCTGTCTTGCACAAGAGTAGAGAATCAAATTAACAAAAATTACAATATTCTATAGAAATGTATTTTGCTCCACAGCTATGACCAAAAAGAGCTAATTCAAAGTTACTCAGTTAATCAAAAATCAAACAAAATGCACAAGCATGGAATCTCTCTCTTACAATGATAGAAGTGGATGTCTGAACACATGAATACAATGTAAACAAGTAGGCTATAAATTGTTCAAAATGCATTAATATTAAATGAATCAATGTAATTCTATGAAATACAATAAAACATTATAATGAGTACTTTCAATAAATTATTAATAACAGAAAGAATGGATGGACTAACTCCTAGATGTCCCCTTCCGTCTGCCTCAGGAAGCTGT
The DNA here is from genome assembly GCF_046629955.1 of Centroberyx affinis. Classification (NCBI taxonomy): domain Eukaryota; kingdom Metazoa; phylum Chordata; class Actinopteri; order Beryciformes; family Berycidae; genus Centroberyx; species Centroberyx affinis. The sequence goes on along the minus strand of NW_027281240.1, from coordinate 45,316 downwards.
GGATATTCATAACCTTTTGTTCTCCAGCCTCAAACGGCTCCACCTGGATTCTTAGACAATACAAAGAACGACTGAAGCACACTTTTATACAGAGTGTAAACAAAACCTCATACAGTATGCCTAATGCAAATACTGCATAGCTGATGTGCATAATACTTATAATAAAATAAAAGAAACATATCAATATTGGATAGTAGACAGAATATAATAATGTATTTATATAATTAACATAGTGGCCTAATCCTAAATTAAGTTATGATATCACTTGAATGGCATTGATTGAACAAGATGTTATAAGATTTTGTCTATGATTGATCAGTCATTGCTTCTCTCTCATCTGTGGAAATAAGGAAAAAGATAATGGTGATGTGTTATTACACACTAATAGGCTACACACAGTATCCATATCCATCATACAGTATCCATCATACAAACACCACATCATGCATTCATGTCATAAATGAAGATCATGATTGGTGAGTAAAAGGCTAAACTGCATATATTTCTATTATGAAATGCATTATGTGTTAAGTAATTCCGAGCTCTATTCTATGACATCACCTGTTGTGAGAACAGAGTTGTTCCATTATATAACCATGCATCAGAATTGTGACACTATGCAGCAATGGAAAAAAATAAACAGTACGTAATATGAAAGTAATGTCTTTCCTCAAGCACTTTAATCGGTAGATTGTAACAATACAACAAAATATATATTCAACAATGTGTAAAAATAAGGGAATCCACAGCAGTTCTATGACAGCTGATTGTCAATGCGCGCGACTGGCGCGGCGTCTCGAGCGTCGCATCAAGGCTTGTATCAAAAGATTCTAAACAGTACTGTAATCCCTGACTTTGATCACGTGAGCACTAACTTGGCCAAATGGGAAGGCGAGTACACTGCCGACCGCCATTACAATGCGTGGTGGGTTGGCAGATAGTGCGCGAAATTGCTACAGCGGCTGTTCGCGTAAGCACCAAGTACACATATAGACAGAGTGAGAATGCCACACTCAGGCTGCAGACACACATACGCTCATTTACGAATGTAACATGCTCTGACAGATAAACAATGCCTGGAGAGGGACTCGCTGCCGCTGAATTCCTAGTTGTGAAATCATGTACATGTTCGAGGTTTTAGTTCGATGATCACATCACCAGCCGTGGCCAAAAAGGAGGATACGTTTTTAAATGTCATGGTGGTTTTTAAAGAAAAATAGTGACGCTCTGCGATCCAGCGTGCAACATCTATTTTAATAATCGGCGCCAGACAAGGACTGTCACTATTGCTCGGATTGTGCAGACGTTTCTTTGCGTTTCTATCTATGAGATGTTTTTGTTGTCCGATAAGCAAGATTCGGGCTGTAATTGCGGCGAGAGGACATTTCGTAATGATATAAAACAGAAAGGAAGGAAGGATTTTTTCAAACCTCGATCTACAGAAGCCTGCTGTCGTTTTCCTGGTGGTGGAGTAAGAATAGTTTTTCTTGTCTGAAGAAATCGTTTGACTCATGATTTGGCTACTCGGAACCCCGTCGACTTTGTCTGCCCTGCCAAAGACCAAGAATTTATTTTTTAGCGACCCTTGTCTGCGGCCCGTTTAATTCAAAAGCAACAAGGATTAAACATTCCAGCTCGCAGTGCCTGTTATGTGAGGCAGACTCGGCTACATTGTGAAAGGAACGGTTGTGGTAAGAAAGAAGGCTATAAATAGCTCATGCAATTCTCGAAAACTATCACAAGTGGTGCATCAGCTTGTGGAGCAGACTGAATCAGATATCTTGCATGCAATTTCTCATCTGAAAGTTTATATCTTATTTATCGTTCTATTGTAGCCTAATGGACGTCTAACTACAATATTTTTTTTAGAAGTTCTCAGGCGGATTGCACATTTCGGTGTATTCCTGGCGTGGAAGAAAAGAACAGATCGATTTCCCATGGATTATGCTCATTTAATCATTAAAGTATCAACGGAAAGACTGATATGGAAACGGGCTGATATTCCCCTCCGCATGGATTGAAATGGATACATTTCTGTGTTCTCCGCCTTTGACAATGATCAGATTTGGAGTCGCCTGACCTGGATTGTAACAATGTTCTGATCCCCGTACACGCTTGGATTTACAACATTACATTAGTGAGATCAAGAGCTACTGGTCGTTTATGGATGCATTCTGCACTTATTTCTGAAAACGCCCATTCCTCTCCCCGAACATCCCATTTCTATTATCTGGACCTCTTGTGAGGTTAGCGCTGTGTCGCCAGCTTGTTTTGGCTGTGGCGTGGCAGACTTGTGAGGGAACCGATTTGCCAGCCCTGCTCGGTGTTGGTACCGATGTAGGATTTCGACATGCCCAGCACTGACGACCCTAACGGCGGACGATTATGACTACAGCAGCGAATTGGGTGGCTAACGGGGCAAGCCTTGAAGACTGCCACTCCAACCTCTTCTCTCTGGTACAGTATACAAATAATCCGTGCTCGTAATAGACACGCGAGCCAGTTGTGATCGACAGGTCATAAGACCGTGGGAGGCACGCTTAAATGTGTGCCCGCTGTACAAAGGTGAACCAATTGCCGGTGCCGTTATTGGGCAATCATTAACACGAGCCAGTGGTCCGGAAAAAGCACCATATTTTACCACTAAACCTGTTATAACAACACATCACACCCCATAGGCTTAATTAAAACATTAAACTCCACACTAGTATCTGTTTGTAGTCTATAATAGATATCTTAAGGCATGTAAGTATTATTACAAATGCCACCAAAACATCCAGTTGGCCAAATACTTTGGCATTTATTTGCAATGTTGTCAATAATCAATCCTAATAAACAATAGAGGCAACACTATTTCTTTTCTCATCAAGACCACAGTTTGCCGTGGCAATTATCCTCCTCCCCCTTTAAATAATATTTCACCAGTCTGGAACTCTGTTGCATTGCCAAGCAACTAACTTGGAAAGAGGGCTTGCTGCCTCTGTCAAATATTTCTGTACTCAGAGAAAAAAAAGAGAGGCATTTTCTGATCTTCAGCAAATAATCTTTTAATTGTATCAAGCAATGGGCAAGGTTCGTACATAACAGGAGTATCAGGTTATGACTTGAAAGGTTAGAAAGCAATAAAAGCTGTTTTAATGTGAACTGAGAGGCATCTAAAAGCAATTTATCCCACACCTTGGCAGATATAAGTAGATAAAATAATAATGTCTAACTGGGAAAGGAAAGATGAGAATATTTTGACAGACAGTGGCATGTATCAAGCACACAGTGGAAGTGCTACTTTCAAACTCAGTATTGGAGGTTTATCTGGTATCTGCTCTGATTCCTGAGCAAACTTTACAGCCAGTAGTCTGCAAAACTCACAGGTTTGGGGAAGGAGGGCTTGAGCAGTCTGTTTTCACTGAGGATAACCTTGTAATGAGCGAGTTAACTGCCCTACTACAACAGTCAGCCGAGTGGAAAGGCATGTGGTGGATTGAGCCCAGGCATAAGCTGAGAACCACAACAACACAGGGCTCCTGGGGGCTTTTTAGGTGATCATGCCGGTTGTCCACTGGCAACAGCAGCCGGCCTCTGCTACGCTGCACTATTTACACTAAAGATAAATCAACTCATCTCAGGAGGTGAGGATTTAATGTTATTCAGTGGACAGAGGGAAGGTGAGCTGGTAAGAGAGGAGAAACAAACTTTGCTGCTATATTTATCACATGGCTTGTTGTATGCATCTCCAAAAATCTGATTTTTAAAGAAATATGGGCAGTTTTTGTGACAGTAAATGGAGTAGGGTGAGATGTGACAGCAAAGAATATCATGGGATTTAAACCCATGTAAGTAGTATACGCTTTAGCTGGGTTAACACCTTCGGAATTGATTCTTGATTGAATTTATACACACTGATGGTGTAATAAATCTAACAGCCTTCCCAGTTCAGATCAATTCTGTCAGTCCGACACACAACAGTCCACATAGACAACAGTGATTATGTTTTTGTCAACTTTCTGCTGAGAGCGTTGCCTCCTGCAGGAGCTTTCATTCAGTCGCTGTGGTGTTGGCCGTCATGCTGGCCCCGCGAACATCCCTTTAAAACCGAGGGAGGGAAAGAACATCCGTCAGCTTGCTTGTTGAGAATATTTATGACTGGCCAGTGCCACGGTGGTTACTCACTCGGAGGGTTGTTAGGGAAGTCAAAGACAGAACAAAACACTAATGACAAACCAGCGTCCTGGTTAGAGGGTACGAGACACAGAGAGGGAGAGGGGGACAAGGAGGGAGACACAAAGAGAGAGAAGGAGAGAAAGAGAGAGACTGAGAGGTGTACTTTGCATCTCGACGTTGAAGACGAGACAGATGTGTGCACTATAAGCTTCAACTGTTACATTAGATGTGATTGAATCAAATCAGCTTTGCTTTATGGATCCAACAAAAGACGCTCAGAAAGAAAATGTAATTCCTCAGAATAATAGCACAATTAATGTCTCATACATGATTTCCTTTTTTCCCACTTGTCATCTGTGTAATTACAGTTCCAAAAAATGACACTTTCTCCCACCTGAGAATAGAGTCTCTGAGGAGGGACCTTTTCTTCAAGGGTCATATTGACTGTGTTCTTACGTAACGTTATGGGCTTGTAGCAAACCAGTGAAATCTCTGTCCTGACAGCCTGTTTAACAACATTCCAACATGCACTAACCTTGTCTCTCCGCCTGATTTACTGGCTGTTATTACAACCTGCATCAATAAAGAAACCCTAAAAAGCATAAGTGCCCATACTGTGGGGCTTTATTGGGCACATATCACTGTCATGCACGCAACTCTGCACCGCGGGGACGCCGTCAGACACTTGAGATCGCCGTGATCGCACGACTCACAAACAACTGTCCGACAAAAAGAAAACAAGATCACAGCAAACGAGGGGAAAGATCTGAGGCGGTGAATGAAGTTGAAGTGGCGGTGACGGAGGAGGAGAAGGGGGTGGGTGGAGGAGGAGAAAACAGTCGTACTTGAGAGAGAAGAATGTTTTCAACTGAAGGAGAGTGAGAGAGAGAGCGCGGCTGAAAAGGAGTGAAGCGGAATCTGTTTTCATTTTAGGAAAGTATTATGACTGATGTGCATTTCCTGACTGCTAGCCTCGGCCTTTTTGAGAGAGAGAGAGAGAGAAACTGAGAGTGAAAGAGAGAGAGAGAGAGGAAGAGAGAGAGACTGAGGGAGAGAAAATTAAAGGGGGGGGACATAATGAGAGAGAGCGAGAGAGAGAAAACAGTCATCTTCCTGTGGACTGGGCAGGTTCTTAACGCTGACTTGAGCCAGAGTCACTGTTTGAATATGAAATGCAAGGAGTACACAGCTAGAGCCCCATGACACAGGAGGCTTCAGTATGTGTGTGTAGAGCATACTGCACACTGTATACTCCACCATTCATCATTCATCCACACACAGGAGACACACTCCAAACACATATTTACACCTATCCTATTATCACATAGATAAACACAGACACAAATGCATGCACAAACACACACAGAGATAAAAAAAAAAAACATCCATATGTCCACACAAACATATGCAGCGCAAACAGAAGCACACATGGACACATGCTTACATGCTTGCACTCACAGATCCAGGCATGTGCGCACACACACACACACACACACACACACACACACACACACACACACACCACATATTTTATCTCCCTCATCTGGGCCCTGAATGTATCCTCACACACACACACACACACACACACACACACACACACCACATATTTTATCGCCCTCATCTGGGCCCTGAATGTGTCCTCACACACACACTCCCAGGGACACAGTCTTGTACAAACATAGGTAGAATTCAGAGGCCTTAATTAAAGGACTTCTTCTGTCCCCTCGACAGAGCAGCTTGGAGTGCAACACTGGTAATTAAGTGTCCTCAAGTGGAGGTCTAATGTGATCAACTAAGAGGTGCTCATTAGCCAAACTGTATTCCAATAGAGATCTCGCATGTGTAATAATGACACTGCTGCCTGGCACAGAAATAAAGCGCCAAGAGATGGGACTGGGGGAATACAAACAGGAGCCTCTTGATTTACCTTATTACTTATGGCAGTGGATATTGTTAGGGGGTTAAAGAACGAGAAGGAGAAAGAGGGGATGATGGGATGCAGTGTGTGTACAAGGCTATGTGACAGTCTACCGAGCCAGAGAATTGATCCAGTTGGAATTGATGTTGAGATATCTGAGGATAAACAGCGAGGCCAGGGCATTGTCCTCTTAGGCAGGGAGAGGATCAATCCAGTTTTCACCCACAGTCTTCTGCTCTGTTCCCTATGGTGCCGCTCCATCTGGTTGCTTCTCTGCCTGGGTGACAGTAAACAGTCCGTCCCCCTACCCCCAGCCTCTTCTCTTGGCTATGCTAGCTATCAGTTTGAGAGCCTGGTGCTGGCTTCACCTTGAGTCAGTGTGTGGTGCGTACCGCTAATCTGCCCCTGTCACTGCCATGGGAATCCCTTGTCGTCGCTTCAGGACTCATCCCAGCAGTGTCCCACCTGCCTTAACGTGGCATTCTTTAGGGGGGGGGGACAAACACACAGATGTACACGTTTCTTAGTCAAATTGTTTGCTCCATGACAAAATGATTTGCTAACGGGCGTTGTTGCTTCTATGGGATGGGTTAGCCTCGGGTTTGAAGGGGGACGGGGTAGGGGCGGGGAGCGGGAAGAAAGAACTCTCCTTTCTCTTGCCTCTCTGTTTACTGTACAGATCCCCTTTCTAGTAAATTCTGCCTAGCATAGCCATGGATCTTATCGAAGCAGTGGGCTTGTCAGGGCCCTGCCACAGAGGTGAAGAACGGTTCAAAGACGGACGGGGAGGGAGGGAACCACCGCTGGTCCTGGAGCTGGAAATGGGACGGGATGGGGAGGAGTATTTTGGAGCACGATGGCTTGAGTGTGAAATATGTAAGCCCTGCAGTGCCAGCTGTGTTCTATTCTTAGCCCCCGCTGGTGTTCCTGCCTGTGTGCAGGGCGACAGAAGGCAGAGTGGGGAAGGAGGATTGGCAGGAATGGGCAGTAGCTAGCCAACTGCTTCTAATAGCTGGAAAGTTAGCCAGTTAGCTGACAGACAGACAGACAGATAGACAGACAATCACAATAAATCGCAATATGAACTTATACACTTTCCAAATCAGAGAGGCTGCAATTAATTGCTTAAGAGATAGAGGCGTCCAAAACAGATTTCTAAACAGAGAGTTTTTGGTCCATGATATATTGGTAAAACCTTTCATCATACTCCAACTCAGTAAATCCTGCACACTCACATCTATTTTTTTTGTAAACAAAATCACAATTTACAATTTTAAAGTTCTAAAAAATGTAAGACAAGAAAAACTTGTGATGACATGATTCGCGGTTTAAATCGCAATTGCAATATTCTCTCAATCACAATTCTATTTTTTGTCAATATCTTTCAGCCCTAGTAGATAGATACTGTAGATGGATAGATAGATAGATAGATAGATAGATAAATAGATAGATAGATAGATAGATAGATAGACAGAGAAATATAAATATATACAGACAGATGTTTCAATAGAGGCTGCTTTGAGTCTTGTCATAAGCCATCAAAACATAACCCATATTATCATATGTAACAGAAAATCAAGTAGGCTAATACAAGACAAACATCAACCTACATTAATGGGATGAATTCTGAGTATGAATATTGCCAATATTATCCACATCACTTTCATAATTGTTACGACGATGCTGCTGTGATGGCTTTGTTGCTGCTGAAGTTGGTTTGTCTCTGAGTGACTTGTCTCGGCCTGGTTTCTCTTGTTATCTTCAGCAGAAGAGACACTCCACCTGGCTCAGTGACATTTTCCCCCAAACGCTGCTGTTTTTTCCCTATATTGTAACATCACTTTCCTGTATATCACCACTTTTCTCCAAATCATTATATTTTGGATGCGTGTTGCTATCACGGCTCTTACTGGAGCCCAAATTTTGAGGCCTGCTGCCTATTTGTAGATAAACTCTAGAAACAGATTTAAGTGGCATTTAGTGGTGCGGCAGGTTGCTGTGCTATCACACAGGGGTTATGGGCTTTGTCTCTGGGAGATCTGTTTGCAATCTCTTTAATTGACTGGAGCCATCTTGACAAAGAGAATTTCTTTTAAGGGAGATATCACCCTGCTTGTAACTGGACTAATATTTTTTGCCAGCCAGACAGCTTTGCCAATATCATGGTTGGTTGGGATTCAATTGCAGTTATAGCACACTCAGGTTAAAGGGTTTTTTTGGGGAGGGGGGAGGGGGGTAGAAAACATTAATGTTGTCTGCTGTGCTGTTGCAAATTCTAATTATCATGTGGTCATGTTCCATTGAGAGATTATCTCTGACCAATCAGGCGGGTACTTGATGAGAACAAACACATTATGTCCAGACTGTTGATTCACAGCCGTTTGCGGTGCATTGATTCTCCCCACACCGCCAAATAGTGCTCTCTCTCATCTTGAATTAGGTAGACACCCAGGCTTTTTCAGATGCTAATGAAAATTTGTACAGCTCAATTTCAGTCCTGGCGTGCTTCATAGAATGGATGGACTTTCCAGTGTAACACTGAGACACATCAGTGTCGATAGGGTGTTTAGGGAGGATGGATTTAGAAAAGATATCACTGTAGGAACATGACATGGTACCACTGTATCAGGAGGAGGACTTGATTGGGATCGTATTAGGCTGTGTGTGTGTGTGTGTCTCTGTGTGTGTGTGTGTCTGTGTGTGTTGAAATTTTTAGCAGAAGTGCAGCGGGCCTCTAGTGTTGTAGCTCTGATTCCCTGCCACTCCTGCTTAGTAAGCAAACAACAGATTAGAGGCAGCAGCCAGGTGAGTTGCGGGTTGAAACCTGTTCAGGTGTTGCCTAGGGTAATGTTACTGCACCCGTCCTGCCTGGGCCATGCACTCACACACAGACACATAGACAGGGACATGACTGCTTTCTAGTTATTCCCCTTTTACATTTTGTTTATCTAGAGTGTAATGAAGCAAGGAAATGTCATGCTGACTTATGCAAGACTGCCTTTTTATCAGAAATAGCATCCCTATGAAAAAATCAATGTAGAAAATTACAAGCCAAATGAGATATTTTTCATACTACTTATGCTCCATTTGCCCAATTTCAGGAGCAATCACACTATTAAGTACTTGTAGGCATTTTTGAAGCCTCCATGCAGTGCTAATTGTACAATTACTCCAGTGAATTATTTTTTAATAAAATTCAAATCATTCCCTTACAAAAGAAACTCACTCAGAGTTCAGAGTAATCCTATGCCATGATATTAATGTTTTGCTTCGGGTAATCCCAGGATTTCCCTGACACATGTATACTGTGCTAGATACTATCTTAAGACAAATTTGAGTTTATGAATTCCAGCTGCAGGGGCGCACTCAAATCAAGGTGTTATTCTGGGGACAGGAGAGAGAAAGACACAACGATGTACAGTACACTCCTTTGTGATTTAGAGTAAACAGTAAAGGACTGCTAAACTGCTTGAAATGTTATCTTTCCACCGTAACCCTGGAGACAGAAATCTCAAAAACTGAATACGTTGCTGAATTCCTACAGATGTTGTATGTTGCCTAGCAACTGTTTTTTACTTCTCTCTCCATCTTGTGTTTTTCTCTCGCTCCCTCTTTCTGATTTCCTCTTTTTCTCTCTTTGTCTCGGTCTTTCTCTCTTTTGCTTTCTCTCTCCGGCTTGTCACAGTTAATTCAGTTACACAGGAGACACTACTAAAGGGGAGACTGGTTTATTTATTTGCACGTGAATAATTTAAGCTAAGCAGCTGACGCTGCAGCTTTGTGTTTTTATTTGCCAATTGGCTGGGGATCTTGTCAGCCCTGTCAGATGAAGCATCGCCACTGTACAGAATGTCTCCCTGTCCTTATTGGTCTTCCAGTGCTGCCACCTCCCGCCCCCCTCTCTTTGTATCAGGTGAGAAGTCATAGCTTGATGGAGGCTTTCCGTGGTGTGATTGGCAGGTCCATCCGTCACTCAGCCCTGGGGACTCTTGCTGCTCTAATTAGGTCGCTTGGCTTGCTCACCTCCCAGGGCTGGATTCTACAGCAGAACACAGATCAAATGACGGTCCCTTGTTTTGTAGGGCCGTGTAAAGGTGGCGGCAGGAGGCAGAGGAAAAGCATCTGTTTAGTGTCTGCAGCCCCAGAGGCCCTCTTCTACACCTGTTTGGTGCTTTTGTGTCCCTCTCGCTCCCTCAGAAGTGCTGTAATGTGCGTCGCTCTTCATTTGTGGTGTAAAATGCCAGAGGGGAGCAGACATCCTTGTGGGTTAATTTGATTTCAGCGGGTTAATTGATGAAGGGGGAGTCGTTGACTGTTCTGATTTCTGCCATTGGCTCTTCTAACTGGCCCTGGTGACTTCTCAGCACTGACTAAGCACAGCCACCCAACCTGCTTTGTCTTTGTCCATACTTCACATTTCAGTTCTCACTATACTTTATCGAGTAGACGGCTTTGAAGCAGGAGAATGCTGGATTCAAATAGCTTTCTTGGAAACTGTGTCATGTGAAAATAATCAGTGTTTGGCAAATAATGTTTTTGTTGAACTTTTGTTGAACTTCAAACGAGTTGCACTTAGTCAAACTTCTTAAATTACTATTAGCGGTAACACTTTACAATAAGGGTCACTAAGTTAAGGGTTAGTTAATGCTTAATAAGCATTAACTAACCCTTAATTAACAGTAAACTAATATGTAATTTACTAATGGTGTTCATATTAACTAAGGTATTAATTTATACATTATTTAATAGTTTATAAAGATGACTATTAAATATTGTATAAATTAATACCTTAGTTAACATGAACACCATTAGTAAATGATTACCAGACACATTAGTTAACTGTTAATTAAGGGTCAGTTAATGCTTATTAAGCATTAACTAACCCTTAAACCCTTATTGTAAAGTGTTACTATTAGCAATAGTCATATTTTCCCGGTTCTTTCACATTGAATCAATTGTGTTTCATGTGTCTCTGATAAAGACCATGAGTTTTATCTAAAGAACCACAGCCATCACTAGCCATCTGAACAAACCCCAAATATTGGCAGCTTGTCAAGTGTCTAAACAGATTTGACGTGGATGAGAATGCTGCGCCACACTGACAGAGTAAGTGTTTCACTCGTGCCAGAGTAGGTAAAACTGCTGATACAAGCTGTCTCTCAATTGCCTAAAGTGCTCTCCTTTGTCAGACTATGCTGCTCTTACACTGTTACGAGATTCCTAAAGAAGTGGCATCTCTCTCACACTATCTTCTCAAACGCTATCTGTCAGCTTTGATAGAGCACTAGGCATCTATCCCCCACTTAGAAGCAAACTCAAATATTCACCTCAGCTGCGATTCTAAGAGAGCGATTGAAGAGTATCCTTGATGAATTGGGTTTTCACAACCTCAAGCAACTCCCTTAACTGAATTAAACATTCATATTCAAAAGGTGAATATGAGTTTGTCATTGTTGAGGTTCCATAGGCTTCTTGGAATTGTATATTTTCTGTTTTAATTCAGTGCATCTGTATGCATAAAGAGGCAGGCTTTTCTTTTTTTTAAACAATATTTTTTATTGATTGTAGTATTTTACACATAATACATACTACACATAAAAACACAAAATTATCAAGTATAATAAACATAGATTCAACGGAAGGAAGAAAAAAAAACAACAAAAACAGACAAAACAAAAAATCTACAAAAACACATCAGGCAGGCTTTTTTTTAAATTAATGATTGTTCCTGGTAGTCAGTTGCATGTACAGTATATACAAATATATACAAATGGATACTTGTATGTATAAACAGTCATTTGTCATGCAACGGGAAGGAAGCCCTCTGCCTATAACATAGAGTCATGCCTCTCAATATGTTGTCATTGCATGCCTCTCTCTGTCCCGGGCTGTTGAAAAAGCCTTGTCTAAGTTTATGTTTGAGTGTAAGTGTGTTTGTCAGTGAGTGTTTTCCTACATGGAAGTACAACACAAATAATCCATTCAGCTGGGTCTTGGGAAGCTCAAGAGGTTCCCCAAATTTCTGAGAAAGAACAGGAGGAACAGAATATTTTCTGTCCCCAGAAGCATTCTTGTGGCTTCTCCTCTACGGTCAGCTGACCTCAGAGGCAAAGTGCATGTCAAGTGTGTTTTCCTCTCAGGTCTGAGTGCATGCCATCCATGTTATGGGGGTTTCCCCTGCATTGTAAGCTCCTTCTATAAAGTTGTTAGGCTTTTAACAGTGTATGTATTTGTGTGTTACATCTATGGTATGCCCTTATCTCTTCCTGGCAAACTGTTTACATATTTTGCCATACTTTGTAAATCCTGCACCAACCAAACAAGTCTGTGTATTGAAGTGGGATCCTCTTTTCTTGGTAAGCCACATGGTTTAGACTCTGTTCACTACTTGCTGTTTGAGCTATGTGCTATGCTAAAGGTTCACGTTTTGACTGCCATATGCCTTTGATTACAAACACATGTCTGGTGTGCTAAGGTTGACCCTTGGTTGGGATAGAGACTGTGATTTCCAAGCCTGGGGTCAATTCACTTTCTATCCAGGAAACATCTGAAAACTCTCTGATGTAAAATGTAGGAGCTTATTTGAAACCATTCTCCAAAAATACAAAAGGATATGAAATAATCAGTGACTAGAGTGATTTTAGAGGAATTCTACAAACAGAGCACAATCTTCCACCTCTCTGTGCTAACACAGAAATCTTGTGGAAACACACTGTTAGCCTTTATCTTGTCTCTGTTTACTAGAGAAAAAGTCGGCGAGCGAGGGAGAAAAAGAGAGAGTGAGAGAGAGTGAGAGATACTCACTTGCCGCTATTGTCTATTCCTGGGTGCATGCAGCAGGCATCTGTGACACAGTGAGAGAGCGCTGAGAGATGAGAGGAGAGTGGAGAAGAGAAAGATAATAGAGGTGAGAGGAAGGTCAAAGCTTTGGTCCATCTTAGCGATGGAAGGAAAAGCCCTTTGTTTTGGTCCTGCACTCATTCAGAAATTGAACCAGCCAATCTACAGAGCGAGGGGCTTGGAAGAGGGTTGGTTTTATTGACAGTGAAACAAAAAGCAGCCTTTTCTTCTTCACCCGTGCAACAGGATGTTTGAGAGAGTTGCCTCGTGTAGTGACTCATTCCCTCTTCCGTACTGTGAGGGATTACATGGAATTGGTTGCTCTGGGTGACTTGTTTGCTATTCTTATTACATTCTATCTTGATGAACACAGCGCTAGATTCAGAGTCCCACCCCACCAACAGACCACCACTACCACCCCTGATGGCTCATGAAGGTATACACTGATAGGTAAATCTTATCCTAGATCAATGGAAGTAAAATCCCTGTTGACTAATATTGGAGATACAGCACATTGACTAGTTGAAGCCATCTAGGGCAAGACCAGTATGGTGTAGCACCCTTGAGGCTACGAGGCGCAGGCATACGCACACACCTACATGAACAAACACACACACATATACACACACATACACACATGCTCACACACACACCCACAAACAACCTCATTATCACATCTTAGCTGTCATCATTGAAAAATGACTGGCCATCAACCAGAAAATATGCCTGCCTCCTGATGCAACTCATTGTTTTTGAGTGCTTCTGGTCGGCACATCATCACAGCTCCTGTATGTGATGTGTATATTAGTGTTTGTGTGCGGGAACGTGTGTAAATGCACCCGCAAGTGTGTGTGTCCATATCCCTTGTTCATCTTCCTGCAACTGTGTTACAGTTACACCCTCCACAGGGGTACAGCAGGGTCTTAGGGTTAGTGGCACTGTAATTTGAGAAGAGACAACAAACACAAGGCCACTCTGTGAGGGCTTGGGGGAGACATAGTGCAGCCCCAGGTCTTTTAGTGCTATATATCATCAGAAAACAGAACTTATTATTGGAGCAATATTGTATTTAACCTATATTTCTTGACTAAAAACCTTACATATTTTATAACTGATCCATCTGAGAGTGTGTTTGTATTATTTGTGCCTTATAAAACAAAAATGCAGCTTTATGGTGTCACTTTTTCTGACATTTTACATCTCCTCATCTCCGTCTTTCTGCTCCTGTGTCAGTAGCAGACGGCAGCCTTGTCAAACAGTGGAGGAACTTTTGACATTGACTGGGAGTGACTAGGCAGCGCAAGCAGATGTCTTCCTCTTTGCTTTGGGAGAAACAGCAGCCTTGACCTTGTCATGGCTAATTTTAGGGCTTGGCTTATTGAAGTGCCAATGTTTATATCTCCCATTACACACACTGTCATTACAGGAGGGATGTGCTTGTAATTACGGGTGCATTTTTCACAGGGGATGTTCCAGTGGGTCATGTACATACATCCACACACACACACACACATATAAGATGCTGTAATGTGTGTATGCACATTCATACAGTAAATATACACATGGGCTTACATGCTGATGCAGTGTATATGCAGATCGCATTGCATATGCTCGCAGGCACACACACACACACACACACACACACACACACGCACACATGCACATACAGCATAGCAGCTGCAGGTTATGTCATCTTCCTCAGACGCATGTTCACATTTTGGTAGGATTTTATGTTCTGATTTGGACAGGTCCCTACTTGCACACAAACACACACACACACACACACACACACACACACAAGCATACATGGTCCCTCTCTCTAACAACATAAAAGCCTTGGAGCCTCGCTTTCTTCATCCACACAAATATATTCCAGGCTTCTAATTTTCTGTAAGCTTCTACCTGTCCTCCTGCAGCCTGCTTTTTTCACACAGCTGAAATGGGACAATATTATTTTCTCTTGGTCTTGAGTGGCATGGTGCCAGGACCAGTGTGCCAAACATGGTCCTCACAGCTGGGTGAACGCAGGAGACAAGGGCAGCGTGACGCTCAGAGAGGTCCCCCACCCCCCCACCCCCCCGCCAAATTCCAGTCCTATTTAACAATGCTTTTGTGCACTCTACTCACTATCAGCCCTCACTGTGAACACACACACACACACACACACACACACACACACACACACACACACTCAAAGCAAAACAATCACTTATCTCTGGTGTGACAAACATCCATTTTTATATCTATAGTCTTACCTAAGAGGAATGCATCCACTTCTCCAGTTACTTGCTGATGAAGTCACACCAACAGACACACACTCAGTTTGACCGTACATACTCTGTTCATCCAGATGGCAGGTTTCCCTTCCTTCTCACCTGAGAAATCTGCTTGTCCTTGGTGTGTCTTTGCATCTGTTTACTGACTCTGGCTCTGGGGGAAGAGAATGCCCCTTTTACTGGCTTATCACTAGATGCATCATGGCGGCGTGCCTCCAAGCCTCCGACCCCAAGCGCCTGAAAGGCAACATAAACACCTTTCATGCCATTAGATTAAATGGAGAAGATGTCAGTCACCGGTCCAGGCTCCTGCCATTGACCCTGACACCATTTCTCCTCCTCATGTCTCTCTGACTCTTTGTAGCTATCTCTATATTTCAGTGCTGTCTCTCCCTTAGCAGTTAACTCCCAATATTTTACTCATGGCCATCTTTTATGTCTTGCTGTTACTCTCTACCTTTTCCTCTTTCTCTCTGCCATGGTTGCATAGGCTTATTGTATCTTTACAGCAGCGGTGCAACACAATAGGGAGACAACAAATGTATTTACTTTACATTCACACAAAGATCCTAGCAGTGTAAACAGGAAGCCAGTGAAAGTATAACATCATTGAACAACCTCTGTGCAGTTACTGATTGAATTATCATTGTGTAAAGCTCTTTCATGTGAAACACAATATCTACACTAAATAGGCTGCATCATTACCATGGCAAACTGGTGACTTCAATAATAAGAATGAAATCACTCAATGGTTTTATGCATTATGACTGTGTCATTAAAAACATAACAAAACAAAACAAACAACAACAAAAAAGGAATCTTTCAGAAATGCCAAGAAGTGACAATACTCATGTGTATGTGAAATCTATTATAGGGCATGTCATTTAATTCCATATTTAGAAACATAATTGCTTAAAATTTAAATGTAAAGCTACTATGCTATGATATGATAATAACAAGAACTAATAACTAATTATATGATCTAAATGTAACACATTATGGCTAAATATACTGACAATACTTAATATACTTATACTTAATTATATTTTAATTTAGATTTTAATTATTATTAATAAAAATATCAGGCAAATTGGAAATATCTCTAACAATTTCAGTTGAATAGATATTTATTGTTCTTGAATGACAATTACTGATTATCAGCATTCAATTTAATAAAATTTTAATTAGCAAGGTCAATGATGAACAATGATGTCTTGATATATATTTAACATTTTGTATGTTGCAATCTAGATTATCATGTTAAAATTCTTCTCCTCTTTTCCTCATTTCTCTCTCTCTCTCTCTCTCTCTCTCTCGCTCTACCAGGCGGAGTTGACGGGAATTAAATGGCGGTGCTACAGCTTCCGCGGTGGGGGGGAGTACGGGCCGGTGATCTCGGCGCCGGCCCAGGACGACCCGGTGCTGCGCAGCTTCATGCGCTGTGTGCAGGCCAACCTGCTGTGTGTGTGGCGCCGCAAAGTCAAGCCTGATGCCAAGGAGCTGTGGATCTTCTGGTGGGGTGAAGAGCCCAACCTCGCTGATGTCATTCATCATGAGCTGGAGGGTGAGAGAGAGAAACAGAGATGATCCATCTCAATTATTTTCCATCCCGTCTATCTTGACTTCGGCTGGCGTTTATGCACTGGAAATTGAATATATGTTTATATTTATAATTTATATTATTGCTTTTTATTATGTTGCATTGAATTATGTAGACTGGGGAAAGATTACATGGAATGCAGCAGTTTTCCTTGTTTAGTCTTGTAACACTGTAATTTTTGTCCTGTTTTTTGAGTGGTGTAGTATATTTAATGTAAAATTTAATTGTATAGAGTAGGCCTAGTAGTGAAAAGTTGTGTGATGGAGTGGAATCTAAAACTGAGTAATGTAGTGTGGGCCAGCGCAAATTTCAATGGTGTCCAGCATTGCACTGTAGTGTAGTGGAGAGTAATGTAGTGTACGTTGCAGAGCTTATCATAATACATTTGAGTTTTATAGTATGGCATAGTGCCTGTTTGAGTTTTACAGTGTAGTGTGTACTGCATGTACTCGAGCTGTGCTGTCTAGCCTTGGGTTGAACTGTATAGTATAATGCAAATTCAAGCTGTGTAGTCTGGTGCAGATTTGGGCTGCATGCTGTTGATTTAAGATGTGTCGCGCAGATTTGATCTCTTTTGTGTAGAGTAGTCCTATATTTGGCCTTGTATGGTATATATCTGAAATGTGTTTGTGTTGCATTTCAGTTTATATATGCTGCTTCAGGGCAATCACTATGATGAAGCACACAGCAATAGAGTAGATTTTTCTTGCCAGTGTTTACTGTGTGTGTATGTGAATGTGTGTGTGTGTGTGTGTGTGTGTGTGTGTGTGTGTGTATTTGCTAGTGTTTGTGCAATTACCCTGAGATATCTCACTTGAAAGAGTGCTACTGTCAGCACTATTGTCCCTATTTATAGAAACATTTGCATTATCTAGCTGTGCACGTGCAGAGAACTCTAACTTATTGACTAAGCCTTGAGAAGACAGGGTGAGGAGGCAATAGGAGAGGGTTGGCTTATGAAATGGGTTTGGCATCAGCAGAACAACAGTTGGGAGGAAAAAGCAGGAATATGTGATGAAGTGGTTGGAGCGATGTTGAGAAGTGAATTCTTCATTTACCTATGAAAGGTGACTGTGAAAGGGCATTTGGGTGGTGCAGCAGATATTTGAGAAATGCTCTTGCTGGTATAGGAGAGAGCTCTTCAGGTGCATGCAGACGTGCGCAAACCTGCAGGCTCTGCCACACAGTGATGTTGATGTTCTAGGTTTTGACTGGGAGGCACAGAGGGCGCAACATTGCCACCGTGGCAAGCGTTTTAGTATATTTGCATAGTATGCTTTGAATTAAACCAAAACAGAGACAAATATGAGGCTCTCCCACAAGCTGTAAACACAAATGAATGTCCAATGTTTTTTTATTTAGATCTTTGTAGACCTGTATAGAGGCGTCATACAATTCTGAAACTTTCTTCAGTGTGGTTGCCATGGTAACGGAAACGCTCTCTAATCGAAAGAGAGGTGGCAAGCTGTAAAAGCTGAACATCCTTCAACTCAGACAGTGGCAGCTAAAAGCCATGTGCACACCTGTGAGCGCAATAGCTGTGAGTGGCAGCCACCTTCTCCTCCTGTGCCGCTCCGCTGTCTGTACATTGAACATAATGGAGGCGGCAGCGGTAACCACCTGCTGCCTGCAGGCACCTTTAGAGTAAGAGATATGGCTTTGACTGCACAAGCGCATGTAATGTAGAAAGATACATTTTAGATTTCAATTGCTTTTTGTTTGCAACACTGAGACAGGAGTCCACCCTAACATTTTCATTGCTGCCCTGAAGCTGTCCTGAAATACAATGCCAATCATCCAAAATACATCCCAGAGCATTCCAAACAAAAACAAAAAAACAAGACAAACAATATTCCCGGTCATTTGTTTAGTTTTTAGCGTAGTCAGAGTTTTTAGGATGCATTTCACTTTTGAAGCCTAAAATATATATCATAAGCCAAGTCCAGAGCCAACGACAGATGATGGCTAGAGCACATTTTAGATGTGGCACCAGTCCACTAAATTCTGTGCCTATTGGTTTCACTGGCTCATTTCCATGGATGCCACTTGCCCTAATATCCATAAGCTCCCCATGGAGATATATGTGCTGGTGTGAAATCCACTGGTGAGAAAGCCATGATTTTTCTCCAAATATTTAATTGACACTAGAAACGTATCAACCTATCAAATGTCAAAGTCCAGACACAACATCTGTTTTGTTTGGGATGTAGTTTGCTTGGTTCTACATAGGCTAGCAAATAAAGTCTCTGAATGGCAGCTAGTGAATCTGGTGCTATGCAGTATAACCACTTCATTCTTTTGCACGGCCCGGCAGCAAATTGCTGTACCTTACATTTATTTTTAAGCCAAGGCTTTTGGACATTATTATGTGAGAAAAGGTTAGTTGCCTTTGGGCAGCGTAGGTTATGTGAGTTAACTATTATAATAAAAATATATGGGCTTTGAAGTCAAATCTATTTTATGTTAAGTGTATCTATTAGATACCAGTGGGCATCAGTATTACCATTAATTTAATGTGACGCATGTGACATGGGCAATTATAGTGAACCTTGGTTGGTGTGGGTGGACTCTTGAGGACTCTTGAGGTCTACTCTGCAAAGCAACAGATGTACACAAACACTCACACTGCATGCAGTCACCATCATGATAATAAGACTTTCGTTCCCCTGCAAAGTCTCACAAGTCTACCTGCTTTTACAATCCAATCTGCCTAGATTAATTCCTATTAACAGGTGAAAATAGCACTTGGGATGGGAAAAATAGTTTTCAGTTGTTAATTAAAGTGAAATTGGATCTTTTCCAAATTAGAATGAGTTGTAACACACAAAATATATCAAAGTATTGTCGAGGCTGAAAGTGCAACCCACCTGAAGTCGTCCCCTTCCCAACCTCTCCCTTGTGCTGTGTGCCTGCCTGCTTGTCTCCCTCCTCATGTCTCTCTCCCTTTTTCACCCTTCTCTGTCTGTAGTACCTCATTCCATTTCTCCCTCACTTCCTCCCTCTCCTTTCTTATCTCCCTCCCTGCCTCTCTCTCTCTCTCCTCTCTCTGTCCCTCTCTTTTTCTGGCTGACCTGGCCATTACATAAAACATCAGCATCCATTCATGTGATGTCTTTAATAAAAGGAAAGTGATGGACCCCGGGTTGAGTCCGCTGATATATGCCTTTGGCTATCTCTCCTCCTCCACATCACACTCCTATCCATCCAAATGGCCAAAGCACCGGAGAACCGGGAGCTGGTATTACAAGGGAGATAAAATACACGGCTATGTTGGTGGTGGAGGTAGTTCTAGTTGTGGGGGTTAGTGATGACTGCGTAACCTCTGCAAGATATCCAACAGCAGTCCACTAATGTTTCTGTTACTAACACCACAGAGCCAAGTCCGCTACAGCAGGGGGCCCCCAGTCTCCTGTGTGTGTGTGTGTGTGTGTGTGTGTGTGTGTGAGGGAGAGTGTTTGTGTCAGGGAGGAGGAGGAGGGAGGGAAGGGCTTCCTGCTTATCAGATGAAGCGTGGGAGAAACTGCTGGGGTTTAGGTGTGTGTGGCGCACAGTCAAAGACTGGAGGGGGAAGGTGGGGTGGGGTGGGCAGGAGGTCGGTATGGAACTAACCCCTCTCTCTGCTGCTCAGTGCTACACACACACACACACACACACACACACACACACACAATGAGCAGAGTTCTTAAACGTGGGTGCCCCACTAAACCCCTCCTCTTCCCTATCCTGTTTTGACCCCTCCCCCCACTATCCATGAGGAACACCCCATTTATCTGGGTGTATATTGCTAAATGGCAAAATAAAAATAAAAAATTGCAAAACCTGCCATTGTCAACATGTAATTTGAGCTACCAAAACAGTTATTATAGTTTGTCATAATGTTTTAATCCAATCCAATCCAATGAATCCAAATTCTACATGTCCCATTCAAAGTATGCATCCAAAGAGTATAAATCTTTTCGTTTGGACAGTTGGGGTCGGTACGTTGTGTGTAATGTCAGTTAATGGGGTTATTCCCATAATCTCAGCAATATAGTTGGCGGTCAAATCGGCCACTCAGACCAAATTAATGGGCATGTTTTGCACAATTTTTTTACCACTTAATGAGATACATCCAGATAGATGGGGTGCGGGGAAGTCAGTGCAGCTGGCCTGGTGCAGAGAGGTGCACAGGGAGCCAAAGGTCGAACGGGGACCTGAATAGAGCTTGAGAGGACAAATGGGCCTGCTGACATATTATTGGCAAAGGAGGGGGAGCACTCTGGGTAAGACGCCTTTAGAGCAGGAGTGTCCAAACTTTTTGACATTGAAGGCCAAAGGTTGAAATGTAGTATAAATGGTTGACCATGGGCCAAAATTTGTTTTTGGTCATTAGTTACAAATGTACTGACATTATAAATTACAATGTGTAATATTAGTAACATAATAATAGTAAATCCTGTGCACAGTAAATTGCCTAATGTGTCACTTAAAAATCTGACAGAATGATTAATCCAGGATTATTTGCCCACAGAGTTCAGTCCATGCTAATTTTACTAAACTTTTTCATCACAACTTGTGCTGCTCACTTTCCTTTTCCCTTTGCTATCAAGATTGTGCAACACCATAGAGAGCTGTTGCCTCATCCATCTCACATCTCCTGTCACTGCACTTTTTGCTCTGCCTCATACTTAAATAACTATATCACTCAAAAAGCTGTTTGCAGTTTCCCTTGTTCTGTGATTTTGAACTATTTAAGTAGGACTACAGTATTGTTTTTAAGCATGACAGGGAACAAAACCCCACTGGCAGATGTTTTTTTCTCTGGTGTAAGTTCTCAAAACCCATTCAAAATAAGCTTGTTGAACCAGTCAACAAAAGTGTCAGGCAACCACTTTTGACAATTGTGCACTTCCTTGTCAGAACGCCTACACAGTCATGTAGATCTTATTATTTGCAATTAGGTGACACACTTACACAGTGACCCAGCCTGGTAGACACTTTACTAACTAGCATCTCAAACAAAAGATGAAAACATGAAATGAAAAGACATATTTGGTTGGCGTATTATTCATGCAAACATTAAATTAGAGTAATATATTTGAGTAGTTAGATAGATAAGGGAAATTAGTTACTGCTTTCAAACAATTATATTGGTTGTAGCTAGGCCAATACTCGCTTGCACCACTAGCCCGTCTTTATAGAGACATGTGCCTCTCCTGCCATAGTCGTCATGGTAACTCCCCCCTTTTTCACTGGCATCAAATGGCCCATTTGATGCCATCTAAAGTGCAAGGGCAGGCTTGGCTGACCCCCCCTCTGCTACTCTATTTCCATATATGGATCACAGAAGCTGTGGCAGGCCAATAAACTAAGACAGTGAGCCCAAGCTTAACCTGGCTGTCCTGACCAGGTGCTCATGAATCATGCAATATGACCTGAGTAAGGTGTTGTACAGTAGTATAGAAAAAACATGAAATGTCTTGATATTTTTTAAAGGTGATATATCTTTTCACTGGAGGTTAAGTCTAAATAAATCATGCCTTTGAGATGGTGCCAGGGACATGGGCAGCCTATGATCTAGTGTTACCTCTCTGTTCCTCTCTCTCACTTCGCCCCGGCACTCTGTGCCATTGTCTTTGGTTCAATGTTGAGTATTTAAACATCATGTCCAATGCATGTTGTGTTGCACTCAGGCTTCCCCTGGGTCTTAAAATCAGTTCAGATTGGCTTATAATATGTAAAATATCAAAAGTAGAGTGTGGGCTGAGTACAGTTGGCGACAAAATTCATGGGAATGTAATGTGGTGGTGAATAAGCTGCATTATCAGCATGTCAGCACAGCCACAGAGCATGTGACACACACTGGATATGAGTCATAAACATACATGCACACACACGCACGTAAGCATACATGCAGACACTTATGCAGTCATGCACACACATACACACACACCACACCCTAGTACTCTCTCTCTCTCTCTCTCTCTCACTCACACACTCACACACACACACACACACACACACTAAAAATGCATTGAAATATTGTATTTATTATACAGCTATTCAAATATCAAATATGATATATTAAATTATAACATTGTCAGTTAAATATTTTTAATATAATGGACTAATGGAGTTATGATCAATGGCACATAAATTATAATATTGTCAATTTGAATAAAGTGACATCAATTGGGTAGAGTAAGTTGTGCTTTTTCACCATTCACCAGCTGGTAATGTAATTTGCAGTAATACCGTTACGTGGGTAGGGATAGACTACGGCTTTGGACTTACTAATATGACTCTCTTGCAGAATTATGCATTGACATGTAACTTATCACAACGTGTAACTGTTGATAACATCAGCTAGCCTGTAATCATGAGTCTTGACTCAAAGAGAGTAATTTATCGCATTACCATATTAGTCAACAGCTGGC
The DNA here is from genome assembly GCF_046629955.1 of Centroberyx affinis. Taxonomy (NCBI): domain Eukaryota; kingdom Metazoa; phylum Chordata; class Actinopteri; order Beryciformes; family Berycidae; genus Centroberyx; species Centroberyx affinis. Next base: position 22,108 of record NW_027281240.1, on the reverse strand, counting down.
TGCATACAACCTCCAGAAACACAGTCAGCAGCTGCATCAAGCAGCCAGAGATAGCCAGAATAAGACCATAAGTTAGCCAAAGTTTTCAAATTAAGGTCAAAAATTTTTCACTCTGAAAAAAAAAACTATTATTGCGGTATATTATTACTTAAAAAAGACATATGGTCATCAAAAAGGGTTTGTTTTGTGACTGGAACTCCTTTTTCTCTCATTCTGGCCAGCTTGACACCTTCACCTAACGCAGAATTTAAACCTGCATGGCAGCTTCACTACAGTATAAATAATATTCACAATAATAACCATACTGGGTCAATTGCCCATCTTTAACTGAGAGATTCTATCTTGATCTGATCAATGCATGTAACTACAACATGGTTGGAGTTGGTAAATCTGAAATAGGGAGTGGAGGAAATAAAATTAATACCATACAAAGTAGCCACAACATTGTCAGCTGGTAAATTATGAAATTACCAAAAAGTCCAAATAGGTTACATTGCTGGTATGTGTTAGCTGGGATATATGTGGGGGTCTTAGTATGACCTATATCAGACAGTCTATTCCATAAAGGAAACACATAAAGAGATGAAATGATGAAATTAATTGTAGAATTAGACATTTTGTGACGTGCAGATTAACAGGTGATTTTACAGGGAGTTCCAGGATAAACATTTTTGTTTGAAACTTGCCTCATCTTCTTAGCCTCCTATTTATTCATTTCTTCCTTCTGTTTTGCATCTTCTATTTATTTCTGAAACACTCGGCCACCTGATAGACCACTGAGAGGGTTTCTGTCTTTACCGGATGCCATCTCCCCCGGGGTTCCCCTGGGTTCATCGCTGGGCCTCCTCCTCTTCTCTTTCTGTACTTTCTGTTCTGGCTCTGTCTTCACATCTGACAACTTCTTCTCCTATTGTGAGGCCAACAACACTAAACTCTACCTCTCTTTTCTGTCCTCCGACAGCCAGGCAGATTCCACACGGGGATCAATAAAGTTTCATCTTAGGCACGCAACGTTCATCTGCACTTGCCTACCTGACATCTCCAGTTGGTTATTTGTCCACCACTTTAAGCTCAACCTTGACGAGGCTGAGCTGTTCTCCTTCTGTGGCAAATCCTGCCGTCTGCAAGACCTCTTTATCAATACTGACAACACCACAGCGACTCCTGTCCACACTGCCAAGAATCTCAGTGTGATCTAGACAACCAGCTGTTGTGTCGGGCCAACATCGTGGCCACAACCCGATCCTGCAGCTTTACATTCTGCCACTTTTGACAAATCAGACCCTTCCTCACCAGGGACTCCACCCAGCTCCTTCAAACCCATCTCAAGTCTCTTCTTCCTCCTGACTGGGCTGCTGGAGTCTCTCTTCAGTCCCTGTGTCCCCTCACGAACGCTGCAGCCAGAATTGTCTTCAGTGTCCTCTCCTCGAACTCTCCCATCACCCTGCACCTACACCATGCCCATAGCTGCTTGTGGCAAATTCAAAACCTTGGTTCTCACATACAAGGCCACTAATAGCCATACCTTCAGGTCTTTCCCCAGCCCTAGACTCCTGTTCATGGTCTGCACTCTGCTACTACCCTCCACTTATTTCCTGCACATTCCCTGCAATGGCCTTGCCGTAGCTCTACTGGGCCTCAACTTCTCTCCCTCGGTCTCAACGGTGGAATCATTCCTATCCTCCATAATAACCTGAAAACGTATGTCTTCAAAAAAAATACTTAAGATCTCCCTGTCCCCCTGAATCATACATCTCTCTTTCCAGTCAGTATCTTTCTCCACTACTTGCTCAGAAAATGCTCCTGTCTTTTTTAAGCCTCTTAGCTCGTATTGCTTTACCTAGCTCTTCTTTCAGGGTGTCTGCAGGGCCTGAAAAAGTCTTAAAATATCTTAAATCATATTGACTGAACTCAAGACCTATAAGGTCTCGAATGCAGTTAAATATAGCATTGTAAGTTTAAGACTCACTTTAGAATCCATAAAAATGTTGTGGTTTCTCAGTGCATGTGTTTTTCCAGTGAGTTATGCAGACCTGTGTTCTGATAGGTCAACAGTTGTTTTTATTTTCATCTTTTTTTAAATGCATTTTTAGCATGCATGCATGGTCGGTCGCTCTGTTCACCACTTTTGGTCACATGGGTGAGAGTGTGCCGCAGGGATTTGTTTGATTTCCGGCAGGGACGCTTCCACAAAATTCAGTGTCGCGGGGCTGTTAGACTCTGAGGCTTGTTTTTCTTGTATTCCATTCTGACTGGAACTAAAAAGGTCTTAAAAAGTATTAAATATAAATAATGACATTTGCAGACATCCTTTATCATAAATGATTATTTGTTACATCTACTGTCCGGGAACTGTGTGTCTCTGACCCTTGAAGTCCTTATTATGGGTTGGTGATCTATTAATTTAAAATGATTCTGCTCTTGCCCTCACTCTAAATTACTCTGAATAAGAGCATCAACTAGATCAGTAAAATGGAAATGGTAAATTGTTTTGTCAGCCCACAAATATGCTTAATTCAAAATGACACCGGAGTGGTATAATAGGATTGATGATGGATTTGCTGAGGAGTGTGTGGGTGTAGTAGTAACTAGTGAGGAGCTTCTCCAGCAGAAAGCTTTGGGCTGATGACATTGAACACCATCAGCGCTGCTCCTGCACGCCACCAACACAGCGTGTGGTCAAGGTGAGTGCTAGAGGAGGAAGAAGAGGAGGAGGCCGTTCACTTAGTGCTGCGTAGCAGGTGCAGCTTATTTATTTATGTCCTGAGATGAGAATACTTTAATGTGAGACTGCTATAAAATGTTGTCTTGTGCATCCCAGGCAGCTCCATGCCACAGTAAATAAGTATCATAATATCTATATTACAATAGATAGTTGCAGAACACGGGTACATTGGTTACTTTACACTGATCCATTATATTCAGTATAACCCTGTTAGATTATTGAAAGTGGTTTGTATGGTATTTGCCTTGCGCTCATATTAAGGTTCTCATTGGAAATGAATGGACTAAATATGTATGTGCTTTTAAGGAGAGTGGGTCCTCCACACTCTTTATTGAAACTGTACTAGGGCTGAGAGGAATACAAAGAAAATATTCTGACTGGAATCAATCCTAGCTGGGGGTATATGTTGTTCCAGAGATGGGCGTCTTAACCACCATCTCAGAGAAATTATGTGCATATTTAATTAAAAAATGATTTGTGTAGAACTACAAGCTAAATGGCACAGGGATAAAATGCAATAGGGAGATAATATAATATATCTTTGTTCATCTTCTCTTATGCATCAATCAATTTACATTTGCAGAACTGAGTTAACGAATCACTTGCTTACGAGTGATTTGTTAAGCGCACTTTATTGTCATCTTACTTTAAAATGACTCTCAGGATCACTTGGTGTACTTCTGTTCTCATCACAGTTGCCACCGAAAGTGAGAGCAAACTGAGATAGGAGTGAATTGAAAAAGCGGGTTGCACGCATCCGTTATCAGCGCGACGGTTCGCTGGCGCATCAAAGATCTGTGACCAACAAGTGGATTAGAGCAACAATGCTTATGAGAAAATAATCAGAGATAATGGAATTAACAGAACAGGGAGGGAATGAATTGGACACGACTTCAGGCATTGGTTTTAAACAAGGCAATGAAGAAGTCCCTGCCAAATATGAAGGGGACAGTCTCTGTCTGACTATCTTCTGTGGCTGGGGGCTGTGCCCTTCAGAAAAAGAAAAAGAGCTGGTTGCCATATTTTTGGGAGCTGGTGGGGTTGTGGTGTGTGTATTTGTGTGTGTGTGTGTGTGTGTGTGTGTGTGCGCGTGTACACACCTGAACTTGTGCAGGTTTGCATGTGTATGTGGCTCGACTGTGACTCCTATCGTTCCTTGTGTGTATCCGTAATTGGCCAAGAGTGTGTGTGGGCTGGCAGAGGTCGCAAGGTAATTGTCCTGTGAAAAAATGGTTGCCAAATGTGTGTGTGTGTAGCAGAGCACAGGAGGGAGCGCTAACCTCTGCCTCCATCTGTCCACGTCTGGCTGTGAACTCATAATCTGGCCTGTGGAGACGAGACCTCTTCACCACTTGCCACCTGCTTCAGAAATACAGGTTAGAGCGAGGTCATTACAGCTATGGATCTTCTGGCCAGGATGCTCAGTTATTAATGTGCTACACATAATGTTGTGTTTATTTTAGGAATCTACCTGCCTATTTTCTATTTCCTACTAGAGGAAAGGTAGTATTTTAGTGTTACATTGTAGGCCTTCCAGTGAGTGCAGCAGTAGAATAACCTTAAATTCCTGCCAGGAGTGTTTCATGTTGGAAGTGCTGTGTGTCCCACCAGTGTAATGTGTTAGAGTATTCAGATTACTTTTTTGTGGTCTAATGAGTTAGTACTAATAAAGACTAACTTAGTGAAGTAACTAGTTACTATTTAGGGCAAGTAACGAAGTAAAGTAACGAGTTAGTCTTTCCCCAACACTGGTCCATACTAGAGACTGTTTGAACTACTGGCAGGATAAATTAAATCAAACAGAACAGCTATTTTGCACTGTAAAGTTGAATACATATGCTCCAGTAAAATACATTTTAAAGTCTGCCTCTTTACTGTATACATGTTTTTAAACCTTTATTTTTCCGGGGCAGATTTTCTGAGCAGGTATGCACTTTTTTAGCGATAGCCACTCACACCTGGAAGCTGCCCAGCACAGACACAATCTTCTACTTCTGACCCTCCACTGGAGCAATGGGGGATTAAGTGTTTTGCTCAAGTGCATCTCAACAGCAGTTGTTGAGGAAAGGGAGACCACATGTCCACTTCGCTTCCCCTACCTGGATTAACCCAGCCAGGATCCAAACTGCTCATCCTAAAGTCACAAGCTAGCTTCATTAACCATGAGGCCACTGTCAACCCTAAAAGTATACGCTCTACCATGAGAGTTTTAAGCAACATATCATTTTGACAATGACCACTATAGTCAATAACCGCATGATGGATAATTAGCAGTTGAACCAAATTTGTACTAATTGGTGTGACGTATAACTGTTACGTTTGTCATTTTAGTACAGTCACATACGAAGGACCATCACAATATCTAAAATTTAAAGATCTATCCAGCTGCAGGCAGCAGGACAAGAGGAATTGTTTTATAATCTCTCCTTCTCCTTGGCTCTCTCCATACCTTATCTTTCTGACATTTTTTTCCTCATTCTTTTTCCGTCTCTATTCCCCACCCCCACCCCCAGTAATATCACTATAATTTATAATGCCCTACATATATCCCATTAGAAAATCAATTAGTGAACAAGGGAATCAAGTAAGGAAAAAGCTGGCCTCTTTTCAGCCACAGGTTGCCTGCCTACTGGCTATTGATTATGTTAGACAACCAATCCATGTGATGCTACCAGTATGGTGTAGAGAGGAAACTGCTTTTTCTGCTTGCTTTACAGTCTTACTATACAGCTCAGCACTCCACTGGCTGTGTGAGCAGCATGCACAGCCGAGGTGAGATTTGAAGGGAGAATAAACACAGTGAGCCAGTCAGTCTGGATAGGTGTCTGTGTTCAGACAGGATGTCCTGTTTCTGACCTGATAATGTGGGTGAAAGAGGTTATTTCTTCCCACAAAGGTTTTGTAGGAAAGCCTTTTAACATTATGATTTGTAGTCATGAAAAGGGGAGTGGGAATTGAATGAAAAACAGGAAAGATTATCAAGACAAGGGCCACATGGGCCAATGAGGGTCAAATAAAGCAGCGAGGAAGTGAGTGAAAGTAGAAAGTGCAGTGGAGGAGTGAAGTACAAATGAAACAGACTGACACCTCTGTGAATGTGGAAAGGTATTTTCATGGGGTCCTTTCTATATTATTCGCTGTGTAAACCAGCAACTGGCTACTTATGTTTCTTTATAGAGCGTACAGCACATATTCATCCCGACTGGCCTTTTTTCACTGCTCTAGCTGCAATGAAACGACTGTGCAGGGTTGAGCTGAAACGTATCCCTTTATTGATGAAAATGAAATAAAAAGTGAGAAAGACAAAAAAAAGCATGACTGGGGTTTTAACCTTTATTGAATCCTCTGAGCTTTGATGACGCGTTCGTAATAGAGAAATGGTGGAAGAGCTGCCTCTGCTAATCTGATTTTAATAAAAAGCCAGCCCTGATCTAGAATCGCTCCCAAGCCCCTTTTCTGTGTCAACAAGTTTTACTTGGCATTCGTTCTTTCCTCTGACGCTCGCCTCTTCCAGCCCTCCCTTCATCCCCTCCCTCCGCCTCCTCCTCCTCCTCCTCCTCCCACTACTCCTCCTCTTTTCAGGCTTTGTTGTGCTTTATTTTTTCTCTCCTCCCTTGTTTCTGAGGTTGCTCTCTGTGATGTTAGGGTGGCAAGTGACTGTGAGCACCCTCAGTTCTTTGGCAAATAAAGGGTGGGGGTGTGAGGTTGCCAATCAGGGCCTACTCCTTCTCTTTATTCCTTGAGGGTTTGACTTAGGAACAGCTCTCGCAAGCAAAACTCAAACAGAGGGAATGAATAATTAGCCTCACAATTCTTGCCTGAATTGGGAACTAGGTCGTTGGCTGACATGTGTCACAATAGGGAGCAGCCGTGTAGAAAGAGGAAAACCTGCGGAGGTTATGAGAGCCCCCTGAAGGAATGCTGCTTCACCAATTGAGAGAGACACACAGAGTCAGAGAGAGAGAGAGAGAGAGAGAGAGAGAGAAGATAGAAGAGTCTGTCTTTTTCCTGTCTGGCCTCGGCTGGTGAAAAAGTGAGTCACATGTGGAAAGCGCCGATTCCATGATAGCAAAAAAACGCACTGAGCAAGAAAAGGAGGGGAGGAGGGGCGGGAAGAGTGGGAGGAGAGGGAGGGGAAGAACAAGGGAGAGATAGATGTAGTAAGAGAGAGGGAGAAAGAGAGGGGAGGGTAAGAGAGAGTGTGTGACGGGAATTCATGCTTCAAAAAGAAGTGGTTCGTTTGGGGGAAAAGAACATCTGCCATTTCTGTTTGGGCAGTTAGATATTCTATTGGTGTGGTGCGCTGCACACTGTTGTTTTTTTTTGTGACATTGTTTGCCTTCCTCCTGGCAAAAACAGCTTAGATTGTTTTTGGAGATTGGTCACTTCACACCTCCCATTTACATCTATGCAAGTCTGGGAGGAAAGATAATTCTGTTCTTGAACTATGCCTGTTTCCCAGAGGCTGGACAAATGTCTATTCTCCCAAGTCACGCATCTTATAAATTACTTGCATATTCGCATCACAAAGAGTGTGTTGAAAAAAAAAGAAAATAAGTATTTTTCCATGAATTTGCCTTGAGAGAGACAGGGGCAGATAAAAAGAGAGAGGTAGTGAGAGAGAAGTGAGAGTGAGCGGGTTGAACTTGGAAATAGGGAATGAAGGAGCAGGCAGAGAGCTGAGGAAAAAATTGCCTCAGTCATGTTTACTTGTCTGTAAATTTGTGGGGAAGGACCAAGAATCTCTGATTTCCTCCCCTCCTCTTCGTCTTCTCTCCTCCCCTTGTGGGCTCTGAGGGTGTGGCCTGTGACCCCCTGACCCAGTACCGTGTCTGTGTGTGTGTGTGTGTGTGTGTGTGTGTGTGTGTGTGTGTGTTTGTGTGTGAGTGTGAGTGTGTGATGAGGTGGTAGGGGTGAAGTTTCCCAGCTGCACAGAGGGGGGAGAGTACATTTTCCCTTCGCAAGCTTTCAGTTTTGAAAGAAAAGCCACAAACTGAAAGAATGAGAGCTTTGTGTGTTTGTGTATGTGTGTGTATGTGTGAGAGAGAGAGGGAGAGAGAGAGAGAGAGAGAAATGGACAGAGAAAGAAGAGAGGTTGAGAAGGAATTATAGGGAGTTTGAGAAATCTACAAGTATGGGAGGGGGCAACAGTGGAAAAGTGGGAAGCAGAGTGGAGGGGTGGGGCGAGAGAGAGGGTGGAGGGAAGCATGAAGAAGGGAGGGGAAGAGAGAGACGGAGAGAGAGAGAGACGGCACAAGTGTGACATGGGAAGAGTGTGTTTACACTACAGCATGTACTTTGTTGTTCTGTTTTCTCAATCTCTACTTTGCGTCTGGGGGAAATTACCAATCTAGAATACCCGCTTCTAGAAAACCCCCAACTGTAATCTGACCCACCAGGAGCATAATGTTAATGTGTATGCATTTTCCCCCTGGCATTCTGTCTCTCTACAGCTCAGTCAAAGCTGTAGAGAGTCAAAAGGAAGATGCAAGTGTTAAGTTTTTGTGTTTGATGTTTAATTTAAATTAACAAAATGGATTGTGCTCCTCAATGTTTAAAAGTTTCAGTAGTGTTTTGAATTTTGTATTGTAACAGCCTCATCATGGTTTGATTTGGGAGCCATTAGAGACATGGAGACATTAGACTCTACCTTTGAAATCTTTATTAAGGAACTAAGACTATGTTTACATGCATGGAAGATGAATGCTTGAGTTAGACATATAGATTATTTGTTTGTGCTGATATTTCTCATGTCTCATGATGAAAAGCAGGAAAAGTGTTGAAGGTGAACAACAATTATGCTATGATGGATTCTTCCAATATTCCAAGTTTCACACTCAATTCATCGACATATTTTACATTTTAGGTATCTAGCTGACAATCTTAACCACAGTGACTTACAACAGAATAAGTTTGGATCGCAAAAATTACAAGCTGCCAATAGTAAGTGTGTGGGTCAGACCATAGCGCCCCGAAAATATCCTGTGATCATAGAATGGTTATGTAAGAGAAAAAAATAGCACTCTAGATATGCTGAAATAAGTGTCTCTCATTTGGTAATGCAGGTTTAGAATATGTATCCATGTATGTCACGGTGTAATGTTACACAGCATCTTCTGAATCTAGCTGTCAGCAGTGAAAGTGCAAGGCAAATCAAATCAGTGCTGTGTTCTTGACACGAAAATTTAGGTGTGAATTGAACATCCTATATCAAAATAAGGGTTGCTGAATGGAGAAGATCTAATAATTAACCGAAAGATTACTTTGATGTGTACTCAGAAAATAGAACATACTGCACATGTGTTATCTGCATACCTATGTTGTAAACATGTTATTTCAGTCTGTCTTTAAGATTAGGTTCAGTTTGTTTCAGGACATGAGTATGCACTGCAAATAAGCCAAATTTGTTTCACAGCAAGAATGATTCTCAAGCTATATATATATATATTAAAATTAAATGATCAAGGGTAGAATGGGATGAATACCATCGTTGTGTCCTTCCATCCTGCTTTTTGAAGACTAGCCAGCTGCCTTTGATATCTCCAGCTTGCGAGGCCTCCCAGCCTGCATCAAGTGACTACAACGGCTCAATAGATTTTTTCCCCTGGCGCTTTTATGGCCAGCGTAGGAATGGTGATGTTTTTGCAATAACCGCACAATCAGTGTTTCCACAATAGCCAGCTATTCCCTTATATGAACTACAGCTGTTTGCAAATAAATCAGCAATTATGTAAATTGTATAATTTCATAGCCGTGGATACTGAAATCCCACACACACACTCTATCACTTAGCCTCTGCTGTCTAGTGAGTGCGTGTTGAGTCACGCTCTTAAATATATTTAAAGCAGTAATGGACTGTGCTTTAGGATATACGGATACATTAAAAATGAACTTGGCTGAAATCATTTGGTTCATCCAATATTCCTTCATACCCACTTGTTTTAAGTTACTGATTCTTTTGCATTGCTAGCTATCCACTTTTATAACAGTTTGAGATCAGCTCCAATAACACATCAAATGGCTTTGATTGGCACCTCTTTCTAAACAACTGCTTAAATCAGGCAGAGCTGCAACATTTGTATTGATGCACCTGTCTGTCTGCACTCAGGTTTACAACATTAGAATCATAGGTGATGGTGCTGTCTGTCAATCAAGACCCTTTATTGTGACTATTCTAAATTAATTTTTAGCTGCGGACTTGGGAGTGAGTATCCTATTGATTGGTTGTCATTTAAGCCTCTCCCCCTTTCCTGATTGGCTGTTTTTTGATTTTCTATTTCTATTGATTCCAAAGTTGCACTGACATGAGTGATGGCTCGGCGGACTCAGGAGAGAATTTCCTGTCCATTGGTGATTTATTTTCTTTTCTTTTTGATCGTCTATATCTATTGATCTAACCACACTGAGATGTGTGTTGGCTCATTGGACTGGAGTGCGGGATAACGAGACCTGGCTGAGCCAAAGGCAGCAGATATTGACTCTGAGTTTGGAATAGGATTCTTGCACAAGCCCCCATTAACGGCACTTCTGGGTTTTCTGCCTGGGTATAACACATTTGCCTTGTTAAGCTAGTAGTTAAGCTACTTTGCTAGCTAATACTTACATTCAAGTTAATATACAAACTCTTTGAGTAAATCAAACAAGCAACATAAAAATGGATGAATATATTGAAATGAAAAGAAGTTTTGTTCCTATGACAGTAAAGTAGTGAGCACCAGTGCCATGCAACGAGCTAGCAAAATTTGACTGGGTTGAATTATGATTAGGGCTGCAACTAACTATTATTGATTATATAATTATTGATTGTTTTTTTCTATTAATAATTTAGTCTCAAAAAATGTTAAACGTGCAATAAGCGATTTCAGACCCTATAACCAATCCTGAAACTAATGTGTGCTATGTGGAGATTTCCGTGAGACATAATGACATAAACCAATATCCACACAGCGGCCAGCTGTGTTGCTGTTTTCTTTTCTAAAGCTTGTTGTCAAAACGCGGACCGACTTGAAGCTCCCCCCGGTCCATTCAGGAGCTTTTCATTTTTTTGAAAACTAGCTCGTCTCCTCCCTCGCTGTTTAAAAGCGGCCCTCGCCCCCTCCCATTCCTGAAAGAAATACAGTAATGGCGGAATCGATGAAGCAAGCGAGTAAACTATTTAAACTAGTAAACTTGCTACCTACCTCTTCACTTGTCATTGTGGGACATGTAACCTTCAGCGGGAGGAAAATCTGGCAAAGTGAGTCTGATAACCGGCGACACTTCTCCGTAGGTAGTGTACGTTTTGCTCATAGGTTTAGCATAGCTATTAGCCTTTATGCACAGTCCTTTGTGAGGTTTGTCCTTTGGGGCTTCCATAGGGCAGCAGCTTTGCTGTGGTTTATTTACAAATGTGTTGCGGTTTCTGTCACCCTCTAGTGGTCAGAAAATCCCTTAGTGCAGCTTTAAAACATCATCATCATCACAAGTTACCACCAGAGCCCAAAATTGCTGACTTAGTCTGACCAGAGGCAAAAAAAAACAAGTATTCAACTTATAATTTATATAAGCAAGCACATTTTAGCAGTTGTGAAGCTGTAACCAGCAAATCTTTGGTATTTTTACTTGATAAATGATGATTAATCAATTATCAAAATTATAATCGATTAATTTTCTGTTGATCGAGTTATTGATTAATTGACTAATCGTTTCAGCAGTAATTATGATGACAGTGTCACCGCCCTTTTCTAACCACCTGACCTCCGTTGTTTGAGGCGGAGGTGTGGCTATGCGAGACACTATGAGCATTCTCTGGTCCAGACTAGAGACTGACACATGTAGAAACCCCAGGCTGTGATGAGAATGAGGCAGTTTGGCCTGGCTGACAAGAGAGGAAAGCTCTCCATCTCTCTCTTCCTAAGAGAGGGCTCTCTGTAAGTCAGCTTCCTCTCTGTCTGGTGATCTCCCTTGCTCTCTCTCTCTCTCTCTCACTCTCTTTTTCTGTCTGTCTCTCTCTCTCTGTCTCTCTCCTCTCCCCTCTAGTGGCAGCTAGGAAGCCCTGTGGAGTCCCACTAAGCCTCTCAATGGCTGCCCTGCCTCCCACCTCAAGGCCCATTCACTTCTAATGAGCTGCTCAAGTGACTACGGCTTAACATGGGGGTCACCATAAAAATGGGCTTTTTCACACCACTAGCTTCAGCACTTTGGCAAATGCACAAATGATTTATGATATCGCTCCCTTATATTTTTCATCTGTTCTGTTATTTAGGTTTTATTTTACATTGTTTGTGCTGACATTTTCATATTCACCAGGTAAAATACAAACTTTATTTGCTGTGCTCCAGCAAGCCAGATAATTTCATCATGAATATTAATTGTTGTTTCTCTGAAGCTTACGTACAGGGATATAATATTTACATAGTATTAATGGACAATATTTATATTCAAATCTTTGACTTTTACACGGTTCTGGAGATCATAGACCTTGTGCCGGTGTGGTGTGAAAGCAGTTAACTCATAAAATCAAAAGGCTAAACTAGTTTATTTAACTGTCATTTATACTGAACACCGGCACTTGGCCTGTGCATGTCCCAGCAGCACCTTTGGTCAAGTGCCTGACTCTTCCGCTACTCCGACAGCTACATGCTGAATGAATAGGCATCAAAGGAAGCATCGCTTCACTCTACCTGAGCAACGCTGAACATCTCAAGGGTCTGAAAAGACGTCATGTACTTGAGACGGTGTTCCAGACAATAAAGCCACTTTAGTTGCATTCACTCTCCTACTTCACAAACACTTCCTCTGGAACGACCAGTCAAACACGATGTTTTTGATTTGATCTGTTTATCAATACCTCCCTTTTTTGTGGTGCTTTGCTGTGAATTGAACGCAGGCCCTTTGGATGCACTGGCAGTGATAAAATGTTTGAGCCCGAAGTCAAACCTTCTTTTAATTACTTTGAATGCTTCCCAGTATGAACAGGCATGGGCAGACTTAAGTTAACAAAGCTTGAAGTGAGAAGAAGAGAGGAGGAGTGTGTTTTAGTTCTTATTCCCTAGATATGTTATTTCATGTCCAGTAGCATTATAGGACTTTGATTGAGTGCTATTGGCTACATCCTTTTGTCTTGTGTGTTGATGCATCCTTTGTTTCAATGCATTTGAACTGCAGTGAAAACCTAATTCTGTCTTTGACCACCTTCATTAAAAATGGAATATACCGGAGAACGCTGGGCTGATTTTGTCTTCGTCAGTCGGCATCTAAAGGAAGGTGGCTGTTCTGCATTGATCTGTTCTACTGTATGTTGTATGCTCCACCTCAAGTATTTTAAGCTTGAGCCTCAGCCATGTAGTTAATTGGCTGCCTAGTCGTTAGTCACATAGCAGTTTCTTTGGATAGGTAAAGAAGAATGTGGGGATTACAAGCTCCTCTCCTCTCCTCTTCTCTCCCATCCTCTCCTCTCCTCTCCTATTGTATTGTACCACACAGAAAAGTCTATACTATATTTGTTTCTATTTACAATTTATCATGTTACACATGTCTTCTGCAAAATGTTACAATACATTTTTCACACAGTATACAGTGCATTCAGTGTTTTATTTAATCTTTTCCTAACCAGGCAGTTAAAGCCCCTTCACATCTGACATTAACATACATTCTGGATGATCAGACTGTATTCAGATAGAGCAAAAATGCATAAAATTCAGATGTAAATAGACCCAAGACACGCTGAAGATCCCATCACACAAACCACCTCCGGATGTGCTCAGACACATTTGGCCAATTAATATCAAAGTGTAAATGCGATGCATCTCCTCGCCACATTGCAGCGGAAATGTAACCGGAAATAAACGAGTATTGCCTGCTCAGACAAACAGTATAAATTTTTGAGGGGCAAAACTAGACAGTGACAAAGAATAAAATACAAAAAATGACCACAGGCAGCAGGTTTTCCTGCAGCACTGTGTTTGACCTGCTGTTGGTCACTAGCTAATAGGTCAGAGACCCCATGGCTCCACGTGCAGCCGAGCTTTATTTTCCCACCCTGATCCAGTTGCAGCACAGCTGGCAGTGAGCAGTGACATAAGACATCAGCAGCCATATGCAACTGAATTCTTCATTCTTAAAAGAAATATACATCCATTTGGGGAAAAAGATATTCCACTTGTTCATTGCTCAATATTAAAAAAAAATCTGATGATTACATTCTCTTCAATGTTGCCATTTTGTAAGTAATGTTATGAAAATAGCTAGTAACTTTAATTATATTCCATAGTGACTTATTTTCTAACCAGTCACTGTTGTGAGTTTCTCAAACAGTGGATATCTCATTCCTACTGTCTTTTTACTTTTCTATTTTGCTTCTGTTTGCTTTTAATTCCATGCTGAATTCCTCTGGGGACCAGTTGTGATACATGAGACCACAGAAACTAAACGTGTTTTCATGACATGTGTGAAAAGAGTTTAGCCATTCAATCCCATTCATTTATTTCCCATTGACTTATGGGAAAACACTCAGCACTTAGCACTTTGCATCCATCCATCCTCCGCATCCAAAACATCAGAAGATTTGTGTGTTGTATGTGTGTGTGTGTGTGTGTGTGTGTGTGTGTGTGTGTGTGTGTGTGTGTGTTGGGGCAGAGGAGGTAAGTGACTGTCAAATTATGTAAGGGTGTTGGATAACTCCGTTGGCTTTTCTTTACACGGTTGGCTCTTTTTTTGATTGTCAGGGATGGCAAGAGTCCAACACACAAAAGCACACACACACACACACACACACACACACACACACACACACACAGTTATTCTTTCACTCTGCATCACATGAAGCCCTCTTTGTTATCTCTCTACCTTTCCTGTCATGACATTCATCCCATGTTTTTGTTTTTCATGCAGACTTCTCTCCTTCCCTTGTCTCTGATTTCTCTTCCTCTTTCTCTCTCACAAAAACTATGTCCTTACATTCACTTTTTAATGTCTCCCTATCTCTTTCCCCTACACTTACACTCGCCTACACACCTACACACCTACACACACACACACGCACACACACTTGTATTTATAGGAGGTTACAGTAGAGCGTAATCTAATTTTGTTGCTGTTGTTTGCATAATAGGCGCAACTAGATCCTCTCCAGTCACTCCATTACACCAGTGACTCTGCATGAATACAGTAAATATATCCTCTAAATGATAAATTCACACTGTAAACATGCTGGTAATGACATGCCTGGAATCACACACAGTATCAGGCCAAATCAGTACTGAACTGATAAATTAGAGAGTTTAGAGTGGTTTGCATTGATACCATGATTAAAAATAAATGATGCTGCTTTACTATGGAGATAAATAGGTGATAGAAATATAGTGAAGATGGGCAGACAGACAGGAGTTTTTTCAATAAAAAGAGTAATACCACACACTGTAATTGATCATAGACCTATGATGTTATATACTGCGTTTCTTGTTGATTTAATGAGAAAAGTGTAAGCTGTGAACAGCTGGTGTAATCCGTATTGATTTCTAGTGTTAGCATGGTGGTGCAGTTGTGCATTTACGGATTCCTCCTTGTTTTCAATAATTCACTTTCCTCCTTGTTTCATGCATGTCCATGGTCTTTTTTTTCTGTTGTGTAATGATTGCCCCCTCCTGAGTGTGTAAAATGTACAGCTTTGCCTGTGAAATGGATCCCTCTTCACACGTGGAGTGGCTCACTCCTCAGAGAATTACACAGAGGCACTTTATAGCTCTCTTTCTCTTTCTGTCTGTTTATACTTTCTAACTTTCGCTAAACTTGCTCTTGGTCTTCTGTAAACACACGCACACACACACACACACACTGCCACTGCTTCCCTTCTTTAATCTCTTCTTTACTTTATGTCTCTCTTTCTTTCAGTATTTCTCTCTTCTTCCCCTCTTTCCCTCCTCTCATCAGTATGCCTCCTGCAGGCCGGGAGAGCTGCCCTAGGCTCTAAGTATTCACACCAGGTCATCATTGGCAGCAGTGTGACATGCTGTGTGACAATAATTGTGGCAGCGCCCGCAGACACCCGTCTGAATAAAACAGCAATAGCACTCATTTGTTAATAAAAAGTTATTTATATAGCTCATTTTCTACAATAGTTTTTCAATGCGGTGTGGCGTACAATAGAGCAATTAAACACACTCATTAGAAGAATCAACTGTCTGGGGCTTCTCACAAAAGCTAGTAAATAATGGGAAGATCTGGCAACACTGCCAGCTCCAGTCCTGCTGCTTCTGAAGGTCATGAAATAGATGCCTCCTTATGTCAGGCTGGTAGATTTTGGTGTTGTCTGGTATCTGTTTGATGTACCATGTAGCTTGTATCAGGACAGGGTATAATCTAGATCAGACTAAGGCAAATTACAGTTTAATACATTTTGAGCAACTAAAAACATAAAGAGAGCTTAATTTATCTTATCTTGTGCCTCATTTTAGGATGTATCTGCCAAGACAAATCAGTTAAGCCTTAATTAATTCTATTTTTTACATAGGTCTGGTGCAGGTCGATGCCCAGACTTTATATAATCGGAAAGGTGATCTGTAAGTTATGAAATATTGCTATGTCTGCAATTGCACATTTGTTCTGCAAACCTTAGCTGCATGCAGGTTGAGATGTAAGCCAATATTCTACTACATCTGCTCACAAAGTTCCTGTTGGTGCTTTTTTTTTTTTTCAAGTCAAATTCCCCCATCATCAGAGCCAACAACAGGAAACAAAGTGCTGCAAAGTTGGTGTGCTGAGGAGTGCAGGGGGAGCTGTGGAGGGAGTATTAAGAGTTAAAGCAGCCATCGGGGGCCAAGCTCCGGGCTTGCTGTGTTGACATGGCCTGGGTGGGTGCCAGCCACCCGTTCTTACCCTCCGCTTTGACCTCAGCTCAGGAGGGGTGGGGCTCGTCTGGCTGCAACATGACTCCCCCAGTCCAAAGTGGTACTGTGGGGGGAAAGAAGCGACCAAAAACTAGGAGATAAATGGTTTATGGAATACTCACATTGATAAATAGACTTGACACCATGTACTTATGCCCATGTGCAGGCATAATGCATTTGTGTTATGTGTGTTTATATATGCACACACACTCATGGCACAAATGCACACACACACCCACACCCTGGTCCCCTCTGCTGCCTCTCTGCCTGACTCACCCCCACAACTATGCAAGTACTCCAACTCATTCACCTAATTGATTCCAGATTTCCCCCTCATCCCTTCATTCTCCTTGCCTCCTCCTCCTCCTCCTCCTCCTCCTCCTCCTCCCTGTCACTCCTGCTCCTGGATCTGTCCATCTCTCTGGGCTCTCTGGGTCTCAGTGCCTGCCATGTGTCTCTCTGTGTGCATTTAAGTTGTTTGCAGATACGTACATGTATGTACTCGTGAGTGCGTATGTCCATGGGTGGGTGGGTAGAGGTGAATTGAGATGGGAAGACCCTGGCATTTATTGTCCATGGGGTCCTTCCTTCATTTTCCCATCTCCCTTCCTTTGACATAATCTTTTTGGTACCTGCTAAGTCATTTTTTCTCAAAGAGTGACAGGACATTCCACATTTCTTTAAGCATTATAGGGGGCGAGACAGAGACAGAAAAGGTTCACAGTGTGGATCCCAGCAGTTCTAAGGCAGCTGCACCGTGTAAAATTTTTTTTTTTGGCTGAGAGGGGGGCAGAACTCGCAAAAGGTTGTAATCCATTTACATCCAAAAGCCCACAGGGAATCACCTCGCTTATGAACTCTCATCTGAATTCTGCGAAGAGAAAGGCAGACAGAGAGAGCATGGTGGTAGCGGTGTGTTGAGGCAATTAGAAAATGTGGCCCTCTATTTGATTGGGTGCAAAATGAAAATTTACAGTGTAAACATTTTTGTCTGTGTAAACGTGTTTGTCTGAATGGTGAGACTATCTCTCAGCCCAGATATATATTCCATATTTATAGGAAGATCATCCCATGTGTTGATAATTGACATGTATAAGAATACAAATAGCCCAAGCAATCACAGAGCACTGACCAGCTTTTGAAGGTGCCTGAGTGGTCTCGAGCCTGATTTCTCCTCATTGTTAGAATGTAACCTCCCATTCATGCAGTCAGGTGTGTTGGTTTTCGGAGGGGGCAGCATGGCTAACATTTGTCTGACTGGGCCGCCTACAACTGGATCCTCAGAACTAAGGAGGCTAATCTTGGAAGTCCCTGAGTTCAGCGAGACACCGATGCACCTGGCACTACGCAAACACAGCCACGACTCCCTCAAGCCCAGCAGGAATGGGGAGGCCAGCTGCAGCGTTGTGGCCAAATTTGGGCTCAGTAAGTCCCTCCCAGTTCTTGTGCCAACTGATGCTAACATAGAAATACCTTGTTAGCTGGACTGCCATTAAGTCATGCATACAAGAAGGCATTGAATCCATTGTCTTGAATGTCAGCGCAGGATGTCGGAGCAGGTTGCTGTCCCTGCTTTGCCATCAAACCAGGAAGGGCAGTACTCTTTTGCTAATGGAAAGGCGACTCTGAAGGCTTCGGCCGTCTTGGGAGGCTCAACAATCTCCACTCCTCCATGTCCTGATCCATGGATCAGCGGTGCCCCCCAACAATATTACATGCTTGTTGTAGCTACTGTTAATATACAGTATGGGAAGTAAGAGGAAAGATAGGAGGAGGTCTTTCCCTCCGAATGGGATTCTCTTCTCTCAGCATGACCCATTGCTACAGCTGGCTTATCATACTGTACTGTAGATATATATAGAGAGACAGGGGCTTGCAGGGGAAAAAAAGACATTAGCAGGGAGCACAATAGTGACCAAAATCAAAATGCCTGGTTTGCAAATGTCATTTAGCTTTTTCCACTGTCAACAGACTGAAAAATGATATACCTTTAAAGTTATAACGGGTATAAAAAGAGACTGGTAGCAGCACTAGCCGGTTAACTGCACCCTTCAAGCACCTTGATGGTCCATGTGTACATATGGAGTGACAGCTCCTGCAAAAACTGTCTGCAACGCAACTCAGTGAGCTCAAACTGCCCCTTTTCATTGTGAAGCGCTGTGTAAACACTGCAGTAGTATGTGTTTCTAGCCTCATTAACACTCAGCATGATGCTAATGCAATTCAGTGTTAGCACAGTGTTAGCACGTTTCTTCCCTTGCTGTACAGGTATGCTCTCTAGGTATATCTGTTTTCCTTTTTTTTATTGGAAAGTGCTAGAGGCTTATGTAGCTCAGCTGGCCTATAGCTACGTTAACTCTGGCTCAACGCCAGGGTAATACAGCATATTATCACCATATTAACAGTCAGCACAATGACAGCGTAATATGGGAAATTACCCCTGGTAGAAGTTCGCTGCTTACGACCGATCACGCCTTCCTGCCTCGTCGCAGACAAATACCTGTCCTGGGTGGGACGGTTTCCCCATTGATATGGAGTATGTAACTGGGTCGAGAGATACAATAGAGGACAGGATTGTGGGGAGAAAACAGTGAAGAGGGTGAAACCTATAGTTAGAATACCCATTGTCTCAATATAGTGTCTCAATGTGCCAATCAGTAAATACATTAAAAATAAGATTCAACTAATCTAGTTCTTCTAGTAGTTATTCTAGTTCTATTAAAGGTGCATTAAGTCAGGTTTTTACCATGGCACAAAACGAAAATAATATATGTGCAATACCGATGACTTAATGATTACTTTGCCAGGTGCTGAGATTTCTGGCTTTCGAAACTCACTTTCTGGCCTGTACTCACACACACACACACACACACACACACACACGCACGCACCACCACCACCACCTCCTTGCATTTTCATCTGCTCAACAATGGAGTATGGCGCAATGAGTGAGCGACTGGCATTTTGTTCTCAAGCTGAAAAAAGCTAAATACTGAATTATTATGACAGTATGTTGCATGATGATATATTACCTCTTCACCTTTGTATTGGATCTCCACTTTAATTAGCTAGCTTGCTCATCTCTATTGTCAAAATTGTGCCAGAGACCTATCAGGGTTGCTACAATTCCTTGGTGATAGCAGTCCATAAATGTCATAGATTACTTAACGCCCACTTAATTTTCTTGGGGACATCCTGACACTTCATCCAGCACCTCAGGGTGCTCCTAGACCACACTTTCACAGCCAATTTCATATTATTACTTATTTTACAGTTGTATTAGTAAGGTCCCAGCTGAAAGATGGGAAAATACAGGGAGGAATGGATGAAAGAGCAGACAAAAGAGGTAGTTGACCCCTAAAGTACCCACTGTGCCCCACTGCAGGGAATCCACTGCATGTCCATGCCCTCTATCTAGCAAACCACTGCAGTGCTCGAGTCAAGCTGCCATGGTGGGGGGTTGTTGGAGGGTACACACACACACACACACACACACACACACACACACACACACACACACTGTTGAAAAGTCAACAAAATAGTTTACAATGACTAATGTGTGTTATCAGTTAATTGATATTGAACAATTAGCCAATATTTACACATATTGACTAATGTTTGAGAATCATTTGTATCATGATGACGAATTATTATTTTTTTTTTTACAACTTATGTGCTTTCAGCTTTTATTTGTAAATGTTTAGCTAACTACTTATCAAACAGTACACAACTGGTGACTGATTATCTTTGAATGATTTGTAACTGATTAGTAATACAATGAGAAATACCTTATATTACTTTCTATTTGCATTTGTAATTTATTCATGTATTATCATCTATTCACATTTGTAAATTATTTAATTTTCTTCCCCAGAGTCCTTTATGTAATTTATCTGCATCTCACTGATATTTTCTAACATTCCAACATTGTGATGTAATTACACATATTAATACTTAACACTTTCAGTTATGGGTGTGTTTTGTCAGTTTCACCGTAAGACAGCAACATAAAAATGCGGTGTGATACGACCGGTGCACACCAACACGTTCACAGACATATGCCTTTACCTCCGCAGTTATTCCCACGGCATTGACTCCACTCATGGGTGTGTGAGGGGAGACCATTACACATCTGGCAGTGTATATTGTCTGTGTTGAGGATCCAAATACACACACAACACACACAGCACACACACACGTATATACACACACACACACACACACATACGGAAGGTGTGCTGGTCCATTAGCCCTCCAGGTAATCTGCTCTAAAGGTGTTGTCGGCCCATTAGTGAATGAGGGGTCCCATACAGACACACCCTCACAAGAGATGCATCTCTCTCCCTCTCTCTCTCTCTCTGTCTTTGTCCTTCTCCCCTGTCTGTCTATCTCTCTCTCTGTTTCACTTTCTATCTGTCTGTCAAACCTTTTCTCTCACTCTTTTTCTCTCTCCCTTTCTCATTCGCAAATGCAGACAAGCATTCAAAGTGTGTGTGTGTGTGTGTGTGTGTGTGTGTGTGTGCACATACACACAGCATACATAGACCGACCTCTGCTCAGACATGCAGTAGGGCAGGTAATTAGTAAAGTGGCAGTGGGGCTTCTACAAAATTGTACACACACACACACACACACACACACACACACACACATTGGCCAGTGAGAGCTCATTGCCTGTACACTGCAGAGACATCACTGGACGCCAAGCCTGCTGGCGCTATTGATTCAAGACGAATGAACAAATGAGAGAGAGAAAGACAGAGAGAGAAGAGAGAGAGAAGAAGAAGAGAGAGAGAGAAGAGAGAAAGAAGAAGAAGAGCGGAAGAGAGAAAGAAGAAGAAGAGCGGAAGAGAGAGGGGAGAAGGAGGAAGGAAATGTGTGGGCAAGGGTCAAAGTATGATAGAGGGAGTGCTGTCACACCTCAACTCCCACCTTCTCTCTCTCTCTCTCTCTCTCTCTCAGATCAATAACATCTTTGTGTGTGTTAGTATTGTCGTGATGAGTGGTTACTCCCCCTAGTGGTGTGAGGCCAATATCGTTTTAACCTGGACAGGGTAGAGAGGAGAGAGAGAGAGCAGCAAGTGTTGCAAGTGTGTGCAAATGTGGAGAAAATGAGAGAGAGAGAGGGGGGGGGGGGGGGGGGGGGGAACAGAGAAAGAGAAGGATTGCTAAAGAGAGGGAAAAACTGAGAGACAGAGAAGGATAGGTTTAGACACAGAGGATGGGATGGAGAGAGAGAGGAAGGTAAACAGGGGAGTGGTAGTGGCGACCCAGTTCCATCACTGCTTGTTTGTGTTTGGGGTGGCAGCAGCAGTTAAGGAGTATTGTGGCGGGGGGGGGGGGGGGGGGACGTATATGAAATAAACATGTGTTTGCACGGAAGCCACCTCACTATAAACACTCATGCACATACACATACAAAGTCAGGCAGACACTTCCACATGCATAAAAGCACTTTGGGATACAAGGACACATATGGACTCTTTCTCACACAGACACACGCGTGCACAAACATGAA
>NW_027281239.1:0-25000 GCF_046629955.1 Centroberyx affinis | reverse complement strand
ATGCATCATGGAGTGATGTCATCAGTAGGCGCCACAGTTTTGGGAGTGATGACATGATGTTCTGGGGAAACCAGGTTTAATTTCTGTCATCTTGAAGCTACTGCAACTTCACTGCAGACCTTCTGACCTCTAATACACACAAAAAAAATATGATAACCAAAATGCTTAATCAGCAAAATAATATAAATAATAATGGACAGTCCATGGATTCAAATCAGTGAATTTCCCATTCAAGCTCACTTCTTTAAAGTAGTTTCCTTAAACTCTCTGGTCGCTCTTTCCTGCCACACAGGAAGTGATGCGTTTTCCTGTTTGTTCGGAATCAACAGAAGAAGAAGAACTGGGTAGTTAGCATGAGCAGCGATAGCCACCATGAGGCTGAACAGACAGAGAGAAGAGAAACTCAAACTGCAACGACAGAAAATCCAAGGGAAAAGCAGAGGCGGGGGACTCGAGTCACATGACTTGACTCGAGTCACATGACTTGACTCGAGTCACATGATTTGACTCGAGTCAGACTCGAGTCGCAAATTTGAGGACTTGAGACTTGCTTGACTAACTTTGATTAAAGACTCGACTTGACTTCGACTTGGTATTCATGACTTGAGACTTGACTTAGACTTGAGACAGATGACTCGAAGGGACTTAGGAGGCTTGTTATTGATCGCCACAAAATGTCAAATATCAGTAAGATTTATGAGATGTAAGCAGGCTGCAACAGTTTTCGTTAATGTTGAAAATAAAACTCAACTTTTCATGACCGCTGTCTTTTAACTGATTTAAATGTGGAAACTGGGGGAGATCATCAGAACTTCGTATGACTTGACTTGTGACTTGCTTGACCTGAGCAATGACTTGACTTGTCTTGCTTGACTTACAGCAGGGACTCGACTTGACTTGCTTGATTCTCACTGCAGTGACTTGGGACTTGCTTGTGACTTGAAGGTTAAGACTTGAGACTTGCGTGTGACTTGCACATGTGTGACTTACTCCCTCCTCTGCCATACAGTACTGCTGGAGGGAGGTTATGGTTTCAAACGTCTGTCTGTCAGCAACATATCTTAAAAAGTTCTGAGCGGATTTGTCTCAAATCTGGTGGACAGATCTCTCTCGGCCCAAAGATCAGCCGATTCAATTTTGGTGTTGATGTGGGATTTCCACTATTAGACTATTATCATTATTTTAGCCTTAAACAGAATCATCAGGAAACCCAAGCTCCGCCCCCACACTGTTTGATTGACAGGTGATCTGTGGGAGGAGCAGTGCAGAAACACCACAGACATGAGGCTGAGGGACAAAGATGGAGACTGAATAATAAAATAAGGACATCAGGAACTGGAGGATTCCCAGTTGAACTCTGTGTGTGAAGGCGGACAGTCGACTGGTGCAGCAGCCTGGTCCGCTCAGTCTGCTTCATATGATAATGAGCCTCCTGCACTCTAACATGAGATTTATTAACCAGCCCTACAGCAGGGAGGGTGATGTCATCAGCCTGGTGGTGTGTGTGTGTGTGTGTGTGTGTGTGTTTCCAGAGTGTGTTGAGTGAGAAGTTGGTTATTTTCTGACCTGACAACACTGAATAGGCTACTAGTTGTGTGTGTGTATGTGTGTGTGTGTGTGTGTGTGTGTGTGTGTGTGTGTGTTTGGGGGGCTCAAATTGCATGTTTGTTGAATGATGTGAGGTCTAGAGTGAGAGGGCGAGAGAGAGAGAGAGAGAGAGAGAGAGAGAGAGAGAGAGAGAGAGAGAGAGAGAGAGAGAGAGAGAGAGAGAGACTGTGTGTGTGTGTGGCTTTTGTTCCTTTGCCACCCTCCACTGGGTCCTTAGAGTGTGTGTGTGTGTGTGTGTGTGTGTTGGGGGGGAGGTATGAAGTATGTGTGTTTGCGGTGAATGGGGGGCGTTATGATCTCATCGTAGTGGAATCCTTGGATAGGTCTGACCCATGTTACACACACACACACACACACACACACAGATGGGGGCCATGCAGAGATGACGAACACACACGCCCGGGGCTGTGTGTGTGTGTGTGTGTGTGTGTGTGTGTGTGTGTGTGTGTGTGTGAGTTGGTAGCTCCACATCCTGTTTACCACTGCAGGTGCCTCCTCTCCTGGTTAAAGGGCAGTTCCATCCAAAATCCACTCTCAGGTTGTTACTCTGCAAACATTTTCGTGAAACTTTTCAAGAGTTTTTGTCCCTAGTGTCGTTTCTCTGACTTGATGATCAATGAGAAAGACTTCTTTTGACATTTTGTGATAATTGTGAGTGATAATTGAGTGATAATTTAAGAACTGTTGGATAATGTCACAACTAATAACTCAGGAGTCAAATTGTAATAAAATGTCCCTCTAAACGAGTCAAAAATGGAATAAAACTTTTGTTATGCTATTTCCAGGCTGATTGTAATAATTTAAAAAGTTCCACCCCCTGTAATATAATACTTCCTAGTATTACATTATATGGGGTGTGACTTTAAAACATGAAAACGTTCTTGCGTAATCAGGTTTCGTAACATTTTTATCCCATTTGGAGAGACGTTTTATTACATTTTGACAAGTTCTGACATCATGAATACCGATCAATAAGTGTGATCCAGTGGAGCCGCCGGGTGTGGCTGGCTGTGTGTTCACTGACACTAAACTGATGATGAGTGTGTGTGTGTGTGTGTGTGTGTGTGTGTGTGTGTGATTCCCTCAGGCTGCTGCTGTTCTGCACTGTGCAGCAGTAAATTGCTAGGTGTGTGTGTGTGTGTGTGTGTGTGTGTGTGTGTGTGTGAAGCTGATTGAGTCATGAGTAACAGCTGTTGTGAGAGGGACAGCAGTTCTGCCCCCGAGAGGGAGAGAGAGAGAGAGAGACAAAAAGAGAGACAGACAGAGAAATAGGGAGACAGAGAGAGAGAGAGAGAGAGTGACAACTGACACAGCAGAGAGAGAAAGAGAGAGCTACAGTTACCTGACAGAGAGAGAGAGAATGTTC
Source organism: Centroberyx affinis (assembly GCF_046629955.1). Classification (NCBI taxonomy): domain Eukaryota; kingdom Metazoa; phylum Chordata; class Actinopteri; order Beryciformes; family Berycidae; genus Centroberyx; species Centroberyx affinis. The sequence continues at coordinate 22,026 of NW_027281239.1, read as the reverse complement.
CAGTAATCTAACCTGTAGGCAGGGTGTGGCTGAGCTTTACAGAGGGGTGTGTGTGTGTGTGTGTGTTTGTGTACTTTGGAAAGAGAGTGACTACTTGAACTACTAATCTTCTCTTCTACAGTGAGTAAGACTGTCGACGAGTAGATTAGTACTTAATGTAAGTAATAAAACACTAGACCAGCAGGTTAGTAGTTAATGTAAGGTAATAAAACTGGAGCTGCAACGATTAATCGATTAGTTGTCAACTATTAAATTAATCGCCAACTATTTTGATAATCGATTAATCGGTTTGAGTAATTTTTTAAGAAAAATAAGTCCAAATTCTCTGATTCCAGCTTCTTAAATGTGAATATTTTCTGGTTTCTTTCCTCCTCTATGACAGTAAACTGAATATCTTTGGGTTGTGGACAAAACAAGACATTTGAGGACGTCATCTTGGGCTTTGGGAAACACTGATCCACATTTTTCACCATTTTCTGACATTTTATAGACCAAACAACTAATCGATTAATTGAGAAAATAATCGACAGATTAATCGTCAATGAAAATAACCGTTAGTTGCAGCTCTAAATAAAATAAATAAAACAGTGCAGTCCAGCAGGTTAGTCCTGACTGGATCAGTGTGCAGATTATTGGGATTATAGAGCTGCTTTTTCTATAGTCTGCTGTTAGCTTGTTATGTAACTTCCTGTTCCAGACTGGGTGTGCCACACTGATAAGAAAGGCATTGTGTTCCAACGTGATTTACCTACACACACACACACACACACACACACACACACACACACACACACACACACACACACACACACACACACACACTTCAGCTCGCCCACTCTCCCTCAATCTCCCTCTTGTTGTGCACATTCACACACATTCTGCTCTCTCACTTACTCATGCTGTGTGTGATACCCCCCCCCCCCTCCCCATCAGTATCGTTGTTGTCTTGTTGTTGCTGTGTCTCCATAGCAACGGGTCAACAGATCAGCAGGTATGTGCAGCAGTAGTGGCTGGCTGGCTGCTTAAACACTGTTTATCTGACCTGGATCCAGGCTGAATCAAACAGGATTTGACCCAGGGGGTTTCAGAACAGATAAATAACCGAGAGAGGAGATACTCCAGGTGACGGTGCTGTTTAATAGCACAGAGAGGGCAGGAGAGTCAAACCTGTAATGTAAATTATCTAATAACACAGTGTTACTCTAGTCCAAAGCTGTACTTTGACTGGTGTGGCCCTGTGCAGCTCAGTGGGCAGAGCAAGGCACCAACACTGCCAGGGTCTGGGGTTCAGTTCCCACCCATAGGAAACATGCAGGCACTCTTGGTACTGTCGTCATGTCAGGTGACACACAGCAGTCTCAACAGACTGCAGATTAGAAACAACAGGTTCTTACAAATACACACACACACACACACACACACACAGACAGAGGCAAGGCAAATACATACTCATCATATCCCATATGTACATAATATATCTCATACATGCCCATTATACTCCATATATAGACATTATACCCCATATATAGACATTATACCCCATATATAGGCATTATACCCCATATATAGGCATTATACCCCATATATAGACATTATACCCCATATATAGGCATTATACCCCATATATAGACATTATACCCCATATATAGGCATTATACCCCATTATACCCCACACAATGTGTAAGGTATAATGTCTGTAAAAAACTATTTGTGTACACTGTTAGTATACTTCTTTAAAATTAAACATAAGAATAAACTTTTATTTTACTTTTGTTGTACATGTAAAAGGTACTTAGGCTTGTACTTGTACTGTAATGCTACTAGAAGTATACTTTGATAACCTTAAGAGTGGTCCAGTTAAGTTACAAGAAGTTCAGATACTTTTAGTATTTGTGTGAGTCAACCTCAAGTATACTATAGATATAAACTTGATGTTAACTTAAAGTATACCTACAAGTGAATTTGATAATCTAAAAAGTGGGCCAGTTTAGTCCCAACAAGTAATAAAATAGTATGCTTAAAAGTTAGTCCACTTATACTTAGAAATACACTTCTAGTTTACTATTTTTCCCCATTATACCCCATACATAGACATTATACCCATACATACATTGAGGATGCGTGAGGCTGTTTCGGGTGACTGTTGTATCTTATTCACCAGCTAGCATCCATCACTCTGTTCTTTATTTTCTGTTTCGTTCCTCCTCTCTGTTGCGTTTTCCAGTGCAGCACAGGAAAGGAGGGATGCTGATGTTGTCGTTTATCACAGTGCTGGACCCAGTCTGTCTGTTGGACAGCTGCTGTTACATTTCCAGATGGGACACCATCACTTATTTCTCTCTCTGTCTCCCTGTCTCTCTCCACCTATCACTCTAACTCGCTCTATGTCTCTTTTGGACGGGCTGCATATCCTGGATGTTCCTTCAGAGACTTCATAGATCTCAGCAGATCAGAGCTGTGGCTTGGATGGATTATAGAGCAGAGTGCAGTGGGATGCAGCAGCGGTTTGAAGTGCATGTTTCTGTTGCGGAGCCTTCCAGCGCTCAGCAGATTGTGTACAGTGGTGCGGTAGAGATGAGATGGAGATTTTTGTTAAAATTGGATCTTAGGTCAGTCATTTTCAAACCGTTTCCCAGCAAAACTGTTCTGATTTGTCTTTTGAGATGTTGTGCAGGATAATCTAACAAACAGACTCTTTTTTTTCTCCCCACGGCGCAGCTGAGGGCTTCACAAGGCAAATTACAGTCAGTCAGTCAGGTAACGCTTCGTGAGATGGCCTCTAGAACAGAGGTTCTCAATTGTTTTTCAGCCAGGGACCCCTTACAAGATAGAGGATATACCAGGGACCCCCTCATTCTGATTTGTGATTTCTGGCTATATAAATAAATATTGACTTGACATGTATGTCCCTTGGAATAACCTGACGTAGCATATTTTTTACACTTCTATAGTCTTAGTTATGTGAAAGAACAACACAAGAGAAATGTATTAGAAAGATATTAGATATGTATTAAAAATATTTGCACCATCTACCCATAAAACAATCAATCAATTAGCTGCAAGTAACACTGTACCTAAACAAAATATCAAAGGGAAATCAAGAGAAAAGTGCTAATTTGAAGTGCATTTCAGAACATACACACACACACACACACACACACACACACACATACACATCAAGATAAAGTGTTTCACTCTTAGTTCATACGTAATGATTGATAAAAGTCTAATGATAAAATAAATGCAGGCTATAACAAACTGAACACATGCCTGCATTGCAGTTGGACTCATCCAATTGAACTGCAAATTTAGACACTCTCAATCCTTCCAGGAGTTGTGACTTGATATCAGAAGACATGTCCTCAACTCGTCATCTGATGGTGTCATTTGACAGAGGTACACTTCTTTTCACCGACCCCCCTGGCAGAGTGCCACGGACCCCACTTTGAGAACCACTGCTCTAGAGGGAGTCTCTGACTAACAGATGGCCTCTAGAGCAGTGATTCTCAACCTTTTTCATATCAAGGACCCCTAAGTTAGTACACATTAGGGCCATGGACCCCCATTTGTCTCTCGGACCCAAATCTGAGAATGTTTTTATTGTTAGATATGATTTTATGATCTGTATTGTAGGCAAAGATAACAGTGAAACTATGATAGTCATTCTTCTACATTCTGTGTTAACTTCTTGTAAATGATATAATGGTGAAGTTTAACAATTCATCAGTTTGCTGGGGACCCCCTGGAACCCCCTCAAGGACCCCTGGTGGTCCCCGGACCCCACGTTGAGAACCACTGCTCTAGAGGGCGTCTCTGCCTCTCTCCTATGGGCTAAACGCCACATTCAGTCTCATACAGTGATAATGTCATATTGGATCTCACACAGAGCCAAACTCTTCAGACATCCACATCCTCTGCTGCCCTGTGAACCTGAACAGCAGGTCTTGTTATCAGCTGTGGTCTGAGACGCTGGAGCAGGTCATTTAACAGAGGAACCTGTCTGTCTGTCTGTCTGTCTGTCTGTACAGGACTGGTAGGTGTACAAAAACAGAAACACCTACATTAGCACTTTAGCATACACTGTGTTGGGTGATAGTAGGCTCCATGCTAACACATTAGCATATACCTGGGTTTATGGATACATAAGTATGTCATCTGCATAGCAATGAAATTTGATATAAAAGTGATGATTGTCAGTGTTTTTTAAAGCGACACTTGCTGTTAATTGGCATTCAGCTTCCCATGACTCACCTGCTGCCCTCCAAACTGATTTAGCTACTTCAGAGTCAAAGTCCCATTCAGACCCATTTTAATCTTCCCATGACCCACCTTGGAGACCTGAACCAGTCTCTGAAAACCTGTAGGGGTGTTTGTTTCAGTGTTCCCACAGGGCCTAGGTGGGCGGGGTTTGGCTCTTTCAGGACTCTCCCATTGGCCCCATTGTGTCAAACAAGGCCAATCAATCACCCAGGAAGGATTTGAATGATAGCTTTTGGCCCAGATACACAACCTGAGGTGTGTGTGTGTGTGTGTGTGTGTGTGTGTGTGTGTGTGTGTGTGTGTGTGTGTGTGTGTGTGTGTGTGTGTGTGTGTGTGTGTGTGTGTGTGTGTGTGTGTGTGTGTGTGTGTGTGTGTGTGTGGTTGGCATGTGGCTAACCTGTGGTTATGTATTTATGGCTGCGTTCTTTGGACCAGACCCAGAACATTACAGCAGTCTTCATTCTCTCACTGTCACACACTCTGGTACAGCTGTGTGTGTGTGTGTGTGTGTGTGTGTGTGTGAGAGAGAGAGAGAGAGAGAGAGAGAGAACTTAGTGTCGAGAACTTAGTGTCTCAAAATTAAAAATGTATTCTCCTCACTAAATAGATAATTGATCCCCAAGTTAACTAGCTAGTTGATGATTAACTGATTTAGGCTAACAATTATGCTATTATTATGCTGTGTGTGTGTGTGTGTGTGTGTGTGTGTGTGTGTGTGGTGGAGATGGAGCACAATCTTCAGTCCTTTACTCTCACTTGGTGTCACAGCTCCAACTGCAGCCATTTTGCATCCATCCTCATTCATCCTTGTATGATTTAACTTTAATGGGGATGACACATTTTGTAAACTTTAAAAAAACAGTTTAGTGTTTTACTCCACACACTCAGGATCAGAGGTTTTACACAGGTTTTTATTTGGAAGCAAATTGTGCTATGAAATCAGAGATAAAGAAACATTGTGTTTATAAAAGATATTTCCAAGTGAGAGCATGTACAGGGAGAACGGCACGGGGCCCGGGGTCGAGCCCTGAGGGACGCCACACCCTGTCTGAGAGGAAGGACCAGAGCCACCTCAGACCACATCCACACTGATACGTTTTCCTTTTAAAACACATAACTTTAGCCTCGTTTCCTCCTAGCCTCCACACTGCTCTGGTGTTTTTCGGACACTAAAACGGAGACTTTTGAAAATGCTAATGACCCCGTTTTAGTTGGGAAAACTCCGGGATTGTGTTTTAGTCCGGACGGACGGGAGGAAACGGAGACTTTGAAAACGATGATGCAGACGCCCACGTTCGCTTCCTGATTGGCTCTTATCAGTCACGACGTGTCCTTCCCTGATTCGTCACGCCCCTATCACCTGACCCTTTTCCGGAAGAAATCAGACAACATCAGCCTTGACTACCAGTGGTTAATTCAACATGGATAACAAATTAGAGGCGTTGCTGACCTTCCTCCTCCTCCTCCTCCTCGTCTCTGGTCGTACTTTTCTCCATTGCTGTTCTTCCTCTGTAGTATTTTCTGCATCTAAGCAACCAACCGCAGAGTAGACGATCTGCTTCCTGTTTACACCGGCACGCACATGCCCAGTGTGTGTGAATGGTCATGTGATATGAGTTTTCAGGCGTGTTAGTATGGACGGAGATTATTTCTGAAACGCTCGTGTGGACGGAGATCATTTTCATTTTTAAGACGCCGTTTTAAAATTTTTGCAACGTTTGTTTTTCGTTGTTTTTTAAAATCCAAAATTTCAACCCCCAGCCTGAAATGAACTGCTGCTAACAAAGACGCACTAAATCAAAAGTCTTTTGGTTAAGAATTGACTCAGTGAAGCCCGGGGTTTATTACGTCAGGCTGCTGTCACACCGGGAGCTGAGGGGAATAAAGCTGGGAGCCATTTTGTGTCCCCACACCTCCGACTGAGTCACATGAGGAGGATGGAGGGATTTAGAGAAAGAAAGGAGAGATCAGGCTGTAAGCAGCAGGAAACAATGGAACGGAGTATTAGAGCTGTTAAAACCCTCTGTGACACACACACACACACACACACACACACACACACACACACACACACACACACACCACACCTAACTAACTCTTGACTCTTCTTTCTTACTATTTTTGTTTTTTCACTCTCTCGCTATCATGGTTTCCTCTCTCTCTCTCTCTCTCTCTCTCTCTCCCCCCCCCCCCCCCCCTCTGTCGTCCTTGAGTTGAACAATAGGCTACCATGGCAATAGCCTCGTTACTCACAAAACTGTGTCGGCAAACACACACACACACACACACACACACACACACACACACTCAAACACACACACAAACAGATATAAATACAGAAACAGACCAACACACACTTAAAGCAGCAGTCTGCAGGCTCAGACTTATGAAAAAGGAACAGGACCTACGGCATTACACACACACACACACACACACACACACACACACACACACTCACTAACACACAAACACATACACACACACACACACACACACACACACCACCAGTGGAAATCTGCTGAACTGTGTGAATGTGAAGCAGGGTGGAGCTGGGAGAGTAAAGGTTTTAAACTTTACTGCTTTCTGTACCAGCTGAAAGGTTAAAGTACCAGTTTAAATACCAGTTAAAAGAGTTAAAAGTACCAGTTTAAATACCAGTTAAAAGAGTTAAAAGTACCAGTTTAAATGTTAAAAATAGCAATTTAAAAGTACCAGTGTAAATGATAAAGCACCAGTTTAAAGGTCCCAGTAGCAGTCTGATCCCTTTCCCTGTTTATCAGTAAGTCGTTAACTCAGCGGAATGAAACTGGTTTATTAAAGTTTATTAGTTTATTGATATATCAGTTTATCAGTTTATTAATATATCAGTTAATCAGTTTATTAATCTGATCTGAACTGAGCACTTCACCTGGTTCCAATACAGAAAGTCTCATTACGGTGTGAAGCTGAGTGAGTGAGCTCATCTATGGGTGGTGCTGTGTGTGTGTGTGTGTGTGTGTGTGTGTGTGTGTGTGTGTGTGTGTGTGTGTGTGTGTGTGTGTGTGTGTGTGCAGGGTAAAGGTCGTTGACTGGCTGCTCACTGACAGGATGTTTGCTGGAGAGACGGCTGATAGGGACACACACACACACACACACACACACACACACACACACACACACACACACACACACACACACACTGACACACACACATACACACACAGGTGTGGCAGAGTGACCTTAGAAAGAAAAAGAAAGGAGGGAATAAGGGTGGGAAGGAGGAATGAAGGAAAGAGAGAAAGATAGGCGGAGACAGAAAAAGAGGTGGGAGGTGGGGAGAAAGAAAAGGAAGAGAGGTGGAAAGAAGCAAAGAAAGAAATGCAGAGAGGTGGAGAGAGAGATGAGAGGGGGAGAGAGAGGGGAGGCAAAGGGTTAGAGAAAGGACGAGAAGAAAAGGAGTGAAAGAGAGATGAATAGATGGAGAAAAAGAGAGAGAGAGGGAGACAAAGAGAGACAAATGAGTGTGGTGAGTCTGGCAACAGAGAGAGAGAGAGCAGGAATGTCGAAAACAGAAAACAGGCTGTCGCAACCGCTTTCTGTGTGTGTGTGTGTGTGTGTGTGTGCATGTGTGTGTGTGTGTGTGCGTGTGTGTGTGTGTGTGTGTTCAGCAGTGTCCTCAGTCTTCCCGGTGTTCTGCACCCTTGGGTGACGAAGCTGAATTCCAAGGCTGCACCTACAGATCAGCAGCTTAAAAAAAAAAATTTGACAGATTTTTTTGACTGTTTTGACCGAACGGATCATTTCATCACTGATCAAATCATCGTTCAATCAATCAATCAATCAATCAATCAATCAATCAATCAATCTCAATATAAAAACGTGTCAGTCCATCTGTTGTGTCAGGAACATGAATGGTGATATCAGTTTCACAAGCTCTCCATCCAAATTATATTATTGTCACTTTGTTGTTTGTTGTTTACATTCTAGCAGCCAATGGCATCGCTGGAAAGATCTGAGTCTCAGAAATAAACTTTTATACTTTTATCACTGAACTTTTATTGATCACATGGTATCCTGGCTGTATTGATCCTGAACCTCAGATCAGGTATCGAGTCGTATCAGGAGAGAAACACATCGTCCATCAGTAGTGTGAACATCAAAACTCCTGGAATCTTTTTTTATTCACATTTGGGTCATATTGATCATGTCCTACCTGTTCTCATTCAAGTTTGAAAATTGAGAAGTGACAGAGTTCATGTGGTTTTTCCCTCACACTCCACAGTAGATCAGTCACTGCTCAGAAAAAGATGGAGGACAGCAGCAGCATGGAAGTTATCTTCATCCAACCTCCATGTTCCTTAAAATTGACGAGAAAGAGTATGGGCAGAAATATGTGTCACTAGAAACTAAAATTTTATTATTTATATTTGAATTTGAATTGCTCAACTTGAATAATTACATTAAAAAACTGAATTTGAATCACATAATTTGAATTTGTATTGTTTAACTTGAATAATTGCATTGAAAAACTGAATCTGAATAGCGTAATTTGAAATTGAATTTATTAGTTTGAAGCTGAATTCCAATAAACTTGAAACTGAATGTAATATGAAATTGAATTAATTTGCTCTGTAACTGTATTCAGTTCTCACAATTCAAATTCAGTTCACACAATTCAAATTCAGTTCTCACAATTCAAATTCAGTTCTCACAATTCAAATTCAGTTCTCACAATTCAAATTCAGTTTCTAGTGACACATATTTCTGCCAGAGAGAGAGGGAGGGAGAGAGAGAGAGAGAAAATGACTGGAATGTTATGTCTGTTTCTCTCTGCACATGGTGTGCTGCGGCCAGCGATTAGCTAATGTTTCATCGTGTGTGTGTGTGTGTGTGTGTGTGTGTGTGTGTGTGTGTGTACCCGGTGTGAGGCACCAGCTGGTACAGTGAGGTCTGGCTGACTGTGCTGCGTTACCCAGCAGCACTCTGTTCTGTTCTGCTCTGCTAAAAAACACTGGCACTGTCTAACGAGAGAGAGGGTTCAGGTTGGGTTGAGCCGGGTGTGCTGCTCCATTTTGTATCCCTGCTTGAGTTAACCTGGGATGCCAAACCGGAAACTCAGCCATGATGTAAAAATCAAAGCAGACGATCAAATCTGATCTCCAGTCTGCCACTCTCTCTCTCTCTCTATCTCTATCTATCTTCTGTATTAACTCAAAGCAAAGGATTATTATTTTTACTTCTATATTGTTTTACTCTCTATTCTGCTCCATTTATCTGGTGGAGTTTACATGTTTTTATGTGATTGTTAAAACAATTAGGAGACTTTTTTTAAGCTTCTTCTTCTTCTTTCTTTCATTTGAATTTGCTTCTTCTGGTCCGTAGTACTTCTTTCTTTCTTTCTTTCTTTCGTTCTTTCATTCTTTCTTTCTTTCTTTTGAATTTGCTTCTTCTGGTCCATAGTACTTCTTTCTTTCTTTCTTTCTTTCTTTCTTTCTTTCTTTTGAATTTGCTTCTTCTGGTCCATAGTACTTCTTTCTTTCTTTCTTTCTTTTTTTCTTTCTTTCTTAAGCACATTGAGTCTACGCCTGTCGTATGAAATGTGCTATATAAATAAACTTGAACTTGAAAACTTGAACTTTCTTTCTTTCTTTTGAATTTGCTTCTTCTGGTCCATAGTACATAGACTTTTGTTGTTGTAGATATTGTATATATTGTGATGTCTTAAATCTGACTAATGTTGTCATGTACTTGCTGTATTCATGTGTTCATGTGTTCATGTCTTGTACCGACTTGCCTTCTGTCTCTGCCTCTTGGCCAGGGCGTCATTGTAAATGAGAATTGGTTCTCAGTTGACTTATCTGGTTAAATAAAGGTAAAAAAAAAAAATAATGAAGTCTTGGGCCATATCCAAAATTTCATAATATATAAAAATATCAAAATATTGCGATATGTGATATTATCACTGTTTGCCGATTTCTTTTGTTATTTTATTTCTTCTAAATTACATCAAATTTCAAGGCTGCAAATTAATAATAATAGCAATTATTATTATAATATTTGATATCGTGGAAAATATTGCGATATGAGATGTCGGCCCAGTGCCTAACCTGGATAGCTCTGTTCTGTGAAACAGTTGTGGTCAGAGCTCTGGGTAAACATCTACACACAACCAACCTAACGTGTGTGTGTGTGTGTGTGTGTGTGTGTGTGTGTGACACTTTAATAAACTAATCAGTGAACCAATCAGCAGTGTCAGCAGTGTTCCAGTGTGAATCCCAGAAGGAAACTGCAGAACAAGCAGCGCAGCAGGGATCAGAGGTAAAGACCCGGAGCCTGAATCTGACCTGGGATCTGCTCTGTCTCCCCTGCAGACTCTAAAGCCATCGTGGACGGGAACCTGAAGCTGATCCTGGGTCTGGTGTGGACTCTGATCCTGCACTACTCCATCTCCATGCCGGTGTGGGAGGATGAGGACGAAGACGAGGTGCGGCTTCACTTCCCTGTCCTGACTTCACTGTTTCTGTTTCTACTGTTAGTTCAGTCACACAGGGGAAAAACATAGATATGAGGTGACAAAATATGATAAAAAAAAACACAGAAAGAAGAGGAAAAGATTATTAGCAGTATATAAAGTAGTGGAAATCAGCCCCACCTTTTCCAGCTGCAACATTAAAGTGATGCTTACACATTAATGCATCAATAATTATTATTCAATAATATAATATATACTGTATTATTCTGAAATGGGCCATTCTGCATAATGAGTACTTTTACTTTTGTTGCTTTAAGTACATTTTGATGCTAATACATTTGTACTTTTACTTAAGTAACATTTTGAATGCAGGACTTTTACTTGTAACAGAGTATTTTTATACTGTGGTATTTCTACTTTTACTGAAGTAAAAGATCTGAGTACTTCTTCCACCACTGGTTCAGGCAGAGAAGAAGACACCCAAGCAGCGTCTGCTGGGCTGGATCCAAAACAAAGTCCCCGACCTGCCGATCAACAACTTCAGACAGGACTGGAGGGACGGGAAGGCACTGGGAGCACTGGTGGACAGCTGTGCCCCGGGTGAGGGGGGTTTGTGTGTGTGTGTGTGGGTGTGTGGGTGGGTGTCCAGACTGGGAGGGAGAGTGTGTGTTGTTAGTTTTCTGTGATGGTGTAATTTCCTGACCTTTATTGTTTGCATCTTACTCTTATTAATAATCTGCTGTAACTTAAAGGAAAACTCCCTGTTTCTCTTCCTGGTGGATAACCGGCCAATCACAGACGAGGTGACGTCACCTCCAGATGTTTCCAGCAGCTCCAGTGGAGTTTGATATGAGAAAATGTTTCAGGATGTAAAACCTCAGCAGTAAACGTCAGGTTTTGGTGTCAGTCCCTCAGAACCAAAGAGCGAGGGCTTCTTTCTAGAGCCGCCATTTTGCACCGAGAGACGTTCAACAATCATACAGGGAGAGATCCATCGTAGAAGAGGAGAGAGACCAGTTTCTCCACCCACAGGAGCAGGAGAGAGACCAGAATGCAATGCAGCAGAGAGACAGGCTGGAGGTTTGACTGAGGGGGCGTGGCCTCAGTCATAGACACGCCCCAAAGTTCACTAAGTAGCTACTAGCTAACTATCTTTATATGCCTGTTCACCTTTAATTGAATGCAACAAGTTCTCACCCCTTCTCTGGAGGTTGTTGAAAGGCATTCTGGGAAATGTAGTAAATCAGTAACTGCAGTAGAAGCAGACGAGGCAGCTGGAGGGAAAGTGGGTTCAACAAAAAGTCAGTTTCAACACACAGAGGGAAGAGGATCAGAGGGGAGTTTCCCTTTAAGATAGCTGGTTAAATTATTTAAGAAATGGAAGGAGTGTGTGCGTGTGTGTGTGTGTGTGTATGTGTGTGTGTGTGTGTGTGTGTTTGTTGTGTATGTACAATATATGCATGTGTGTGAGGCGCTGAGAAATATCTTGTTAATCATTCTCGTGTTATTATTGTCATTAACAAATCTCGGTGTGTTTTGGTTGAAATCGATATCACAGATGAGTTAAACAAACACCAAGCAGACCGCCTGTTGTTCTCCATGTTGTTGACGGTGTTGTTGTTGTTGTTGTTGTCTGTCGTCGTGTCTGTTGCCGTCTGTAGGTCTGTGTCCGGACTGGGAGACCTGGGACACGGTGAAACCGGTCGACAACGCCACTGAAGCCATGCAGCTGGCAGACGACTGGCTGGGGATCCCACAGGTCTGAACCACACACACACACACACACACACACACACACACACACACACACACACACACACACACTGAACCGTGCTGCTGAAATGACCGTCTGCTATTGGCTGGTCTTTGGTGCCGGGTGATGATGTCACCACCCGTTGTTCTCTATATTGTTTTCCCTCACACATCATGCTGTTTGCTTTCTGTCTGGATCTCATATACTGTATATTTTTATTATAGTTTTTAAATCACTTCCAACCTCTGCCTGTCTCTCTCTCCCCCTGTCTGTCTCTCTCTCCACCTGTCTGTCCCTCCACCTGTCTCTCTCTCCACCTGTCTGCCTCTCCACCTGTCTCTCTCTCCCCCTGTCTGTCTCTCTCTCCACCTGTCCCTCCCTCCACCTGTCTCTCTCTCCCCCTGTCTGTCTCTCTCTCCACATGTCCCTCCCTCCACCTGTCTCTCTCTCCCCCTGTCTGTCTCTCCCCCTGTCTGTCTCTCTCTCCACCTGTCTCTCTCTCCCCCTGTCTGTCTCTCCCCCTGTCTGTCTCTCTCTCCACCTGTCTCTCTCTCCACCTGTCTGTCTCTCTCTCAGGTGATTGCTCCAGAGGAGATCATAGATCCCAGTGCAGATGAGCAGTCAGTGATGACCTACCTGTCTCAGTTCCCTAAAGCCAAACTGAAACCTGGAGCTCCACTCAAACCCAAACTCAACCCCAAGAAGGCCCGCGCATACGGACCAGGTGCACACACACACACACACACACACACACACACACACACACACACACACACACACACACACACACACAAGAATGGAGGAAGTAGGGTGAACAATGTAAAACATGAAGTACATCATGAAAACAAAACATCGACTAAAACGTTGACAGTTTTTCTCTCTGCAGTATGAATCCCTTCAATACATCAGATCAGATCAGTTCAAATCAGATTGATCAGATTAGATTAGATTGATCAGATCAGATTAGATAAGATTGAGTAATCAGATTAGATTAGGTCAAATGAGATTAGATTGATCAGAATAGATTAGATTGATCAGATTAGATCAGATAAAATCAGATTACATTAGATTGATCAGATAAAATCAGATTACATTAGATTGATCAGATTAGATTATATTAGATCAGATTAGATTGATCAAATTAGATTAAATCAGATTACATTAGATTGATCAGATTAGAATGATTAGATTGATTTGATTAGATTAGATTAGATTGATTAGATCAGATTAGATTAAATTAGATCAAATCTGTATATTAGATCTGTATTGTTAGTAATATTTTTATTTTCTAATATATTTATTATTATATATATTATTATATTATATTATTTTGTTTTTACATATAGACATTTTTTCTCCCTTCAGTAGCTGCTGCTGTGTTTTCATGCTTTAACCTCTCAGTCCCTGTGGAGACACTGGAGACACTGGTCTGCTGGACAATGAGAGGAAGTGACCAGCTGTTACTCTGAACAATAGACTGGACACACACACACACACACACACACACACACACACACACACACACACAGTGTGTTCCCTAACTCTAATGAAACCCTGACAGCAGGAAATACCTGGAAATGGCTGCAGAGGCAGCAGGGCAGTTCACACACACACACACACACACACACACACACACACACATTCCTTTTGGTGCAATACCTGTGAGGACATTGTATTCAGAAGCCCGAACCCTAAATGGCTGTGATCCATCAAAATTAATTTTCATAGTTGCAAGTTTATCATAAACTATTCAGCACAATAACCCAGTCTCTCTCTCTCTTGTCTCCTCCCTTTCTCTGTCTCTGTCTCTCTCTCCTCTCTCTCCTCTCTCTCTTTGTCTCTCTCTCCTCTCTCTCTTTGTCTCTCTGTCTCTCTGTCTCCCTGTCTCTCTCTCCTCTCCCCCCCCCCCCCCCCCCCTCTCTGTGTAGGTATCGAGCCCTCAGGGAACAGAGTGTTGCGTCCTGCTGTCTTCACAGTGGACACGTTCAGTGCAGGTCAGGGTCAGGTGACCGTCTACCTGGACCAACCAGACGGCACCAGAGAGGAGGTACACAGCTCCTCTTCCTCCTCTTCCTCCTCCTCGAAAAAGAAAGGAGAGAAGAGGAAGTGGTCTTAATGTTCAGATCTGTTCTGTGTCTGAATAGCTGTAATATCATTGATTTCTTATCAAATTAAATGATAAAGTTTGTATTTTAGTTTTTGTATTTTTTACTACAACCATGATGAAGCTAAAGGGAAATTTCCACAAAAGTGGACAATAAAGTATCTATCTATCTATCTATCTATCTATCTTTCAGTCTATCTATCTATCTATCTATCTATCTATCTATCTATCTATCTTTCAGTCTATCTATCTATCTATCTATCCATGAACAGCAGTCCTGCATTGTCACACCTCCGGCCCTCATGAAACCCTGAAAGTGACTGGAAGTAGAGGCTAAATGATGACTCTGTGTGTGTGTGTGTGTGTGTGTGTGTGTGTGTGTGTGTATGTGTGTGCTCAGGTGAAGGCGGTGCCTAACGAGGGGAAGAAGACGTACAGCGTCACCTACGTCCCCCAGGTGGTGGGACCTCACAAGGTGAGAGCTTCACTGCTTACAGTTCTTCCAGGTTAGCTAGCTAACCATAGCATCTGATCAGCTAACCATCACTGTCTTGTTGTTAACACATCTGATTAGCACACTAGCTAACGTAGCTAGTAGCAGCTAGCGTTAGCATGTTGACATTAACATCAGTGTGTTTGCTGGCTAGTTAGCTAGCTAACAGTTTGTTCAGGTTAACTGAGCTGACTCTTCTCAAGCTCCAACTCTTCATGTTTTGGAGTAGAGACTAGGGCTAAAGACAAGACAGTTTACTGTGTCACAGTAACCTACATTTGGAAACAAATCGGGACCGTATCTATGTTCCCAAGGTCCTATGTTCTCAGGGTCCTATGTTACCAGGATCCTATGTTCCCAAGGTCCTATGTTCCCAAGGTCCTATGTTCCCAGGGTCCTATGTTACCAGGATCCTATGTTCCCAAGGTCCTATGTTCCCAGGGTCCTAAGTTCCCAAGGTCCTATGTTCCTAGGGTCCTATGTTCCCAGGGTCCTAAGTTCCCAAGGTCCTATGTTCCCAAGGTCCTATGTTCCCAGGGTCCTGTGTTCCCAGGGTCCTATGTTCCCAGGGTCCTAAGTTCCCAAGGTCCTATGTTCCCAAGGTCCTATGTTCCCAGGGTCCTAAGTTCCCAAGGTCCTATGTTCCCAAGGTCCTATGTTCCCAGGGTCCTAAGTTCCCAAGGTCCTATGTTCCCAAGGTCCTATGTTCCCAGGGTCCTATGTTCCCAGGGTCCTATGTTCCCAGGATCCTATGTTCCCAGGGTCCTATGTTTAACCCTAACCCTAACTAACCATATTAAGCGAATACAGAGCTGGGGAACATCTTTTTCAGGTTCCCATTATGTGCTACATAGAGCTGGGGAACATAGGACCCTGGGAACATAGGACCCTGGGAACATAGGACCCTGGGAACTAGGAATGACTCCAACAAATCCACCTTATCACACTATTCACTTTTACTGATAACGTTACTGAACGGATCCACAGCCACACCACAACAAGCTGGACTGTGCATGGAACTGCACACATAGACAGCAGATGATACATATGACTCTGGCTAACTGTTGTTGTTGTTGTTGTTGTTGTTTCCTAGGTGACGGTGTTGTTTGCAGGCCAGCAGATTCCCAAGAGCCCGTTTGAGGTGAACGTGGACAAGGCGCTGGGCGACGCCTCCAAGGTCACAGCCAAAGGCCCGGGCATCGAGCCTGTGGGGAACATCGCCAACAAGCCCACATACTTCGACATCTACACCGCAGGTGGGTGGACTGATGATGATGATGATGATGATGATGATGATGATGATGATGATGATGATGATGATGATGATGATGATGGTTTCTCCCCTCATGTCTCCTTGACTTTATAAAGTTTTCCCCCCTTGTGTCTCTTCAACTGTACAAATAAAGTTTCCCCTCTGTCTCCTGGCCTGTGTGAATAAAGTTTCCCCCTCTGTCTTCCTGGCCTGTGTGAATAAAGTTTCCCCCTCTGTCTTCCTGGCCTGTGTGAATAAAGTTTCCCCTCTGTCTCCTGGTTCCCCCTCTGTCTCCTGGCCTGTGTGAATAAAGTTTCCCCTCTGTCTCCTGGTTCCCCCTCTGTCTTCCTGGCCTGTGTGAATAAAGTTTCCCCTCTGTCTCCTGGTTCCCCCTCTGTCTCCTGGCCTGTGTGAATAAAGTTTCCCCCCTCTGTCTTCCTGGCCCGTGTGAATAAAGTTTCCCCTCTGTCTCCCTGGCCTGTGTGAATAAAGATTCCCCCTCTGTCTCCTGGTTCCCCCTCTGTCTTCCTGGCCTGTGTGAATAAAGTTTCCCCCTCTGTCTCCTGGTTCCCCCTCTGTCTTCCTGGCCCGTGTGAATAAAGTTTCCCCTCTGTGGTCTGCAGGAGCGGGCGTGGGCGATGTGACGGCGATGCTGCGGGACCCTCAGGGCCGGCAGAACAGCGTGGAGGTGATGATGGAGGACCGGGGCGACGGCGTGTTCCGCTGCACCTACCGGCCCACGCAGGCCGGCCCGCACGCCGTCAGCCTCAGCTTCGGCGGCGTGGCGGTCCCCAGGAGCCCCTTCGCCGTGGACGTGGGCCCCGGTGAGTTCTGGGTGTAAAATGATCGTCCAACAGTGATACACACACTCCACCAGTCCACAGTCTGGATCTATGGGCAGAAAATATGTGTCAAAATTGAAAATAATGAAATGGAGGGAGCTGGGATTTTCGGGCCGAAAACGTGGAAAGGAGTTCTGTGAATCTGCACTCGATTGCTCTTCCTCAACGACCAGGATGTGTGTCTCAGTAAAGTGAATTTGAATTGCGAGAACTGAATTTGAATTGCGAGAACTGAATTTGAATTGTGAGAACTGAATTTGAATTGTGAGAACTGAATTTGAATTGCAAGAACTGAATTTGAATTTATAGAACTGAATTTGAATTTATAGAACTGAATTTGAATTACGAGAACTGAATTTGAATTGCGAGAACTGAATTTGAATTGTGAGAACTGAATTTGAATTGTGAGAACTGAATTTGAATTGCAAGAACTGAATTTGAATTTATAGAACTGAATTTGAATTTATAGAACTGAATTTGAATTACGAGAACTGAATTTGAATTGCGAGAACTGAATTTGAATTGTGAGAACTGAATTTAAATTTCGAGAACTGAATTTGAATTTCGAGAACTGAATTTGAATTGCGAGAACTGAATTTAAATTGTGAGAACTGAACAGTTTCAGAGCAAATGAATTCAATTTCATAATATTACATTCAGTTTCAAGTTTATTGGAATTCAGCTTCAAACTAATAAATTCAATTTCAAATTACGCTATTCAGATTCAGTTTTTCAATGCAATTATTCAAGTTAAACAATACAAATTCAAATTATATGATTCAAATTCACTTTTTTAATGCAATTATTCAAGTTGAGCAATTCAAATTCAAATATAAATAATCCAATTTCAGTTTCTAGTGACTCATATTTCTGCCCATATAGACCCACCTGACTGAATGTTCTGTGTTCCTCATTCTCTTAAAGCTATTTTGATCTAAATGCTTGAAATTAGCTTCTTAGACAAAATATAAATAGTGAAGTTGATCCTATGTATGAATTTCTTTCCAAAGCCTTTGTCTTTCCATCAAGACAAAGAATCTAAAATATAAGATAGTTTTGATTTGTTTAACACTTTTTGGTCGCTGCATAATTCTGTTTGTGTTATTTCATAGTTTTGAGTCTTTACTGTTATTCTGTTCTGTGGCGTGTCCAAACTTATGACCGGTGTAACACTAAAAAGTAGTCAAGATGCCCGTTCACAACCACAAAACACTCCTGAACACACACACACACACACACACACACACACACACACACACACACACACACACACACTGGGTTTGTCACGTCAGAGATTCTATACCAGTGTATGTGAGTCTAGGTTTTGACATTTCTCTCTGTGTGTGTGTGTGTGTGTGTGTGTGTTAGACTGTTGTGAGTCTCACAGCTACTTGAACTCAGAAGCATTAAGGGCTGTTAACTGGCAGCTTCAAAAACACACACACACACACACACACACACACACACACACACACACACACACACACACACACACACACCTCTGTCTTGTAAAACACCAAATTCCTTCTCCTTGAGGCAACTTTTCCCAGCCTCAACAAATACACCGCAGCACACACACACACACACACACACACACACACACACTGACCCATTAATTGATTTTCTGTATAGAAAAGAACTGGTTGATTCCTTGTCGTTATCGTCTTAATTGAAATTAATTTTTATTTCCTTCCTTCCTTCCTTCCTTCCCTCATCCCTCCTACCCTCTACCCTCCCTTTATTCCTCTGGCTCCTTCCTTCATTCCATCCTCCTTCTTTGTCCTTCCATCAATGCCTGGCTTCTTCCTTCCATCGACACCCTCCCTCTCTTCCTCTGCCCCTCCCTGTCTCTCTCTCCCCCCCCCCCCCCCCCCCCCCCCCCCCCGGTCTCTCTCTCTCTCTCTCTCTCTCTCTCTCTCTCTCTCTCTCTCTCTCTCTCAGCCTGTGTGCCGGGGGCGTGCAGGGCGACAGGTCGAGGTCTCCAGCCGACGGGGATGAGGGTGAGACAGGTGGGAGACTTCAGGGTGGACACCAGGACGGCCGGCAGCGGAGAGCTGAAGGTTCTTGTCAAAGGACCCAGTGAGTAGAAATTGAAATTCAACTCCATGATGGAGGAACACTGTAGAACTGTGTGTTAGTGAATAAAGTGTAAATGTGTATGAAGCAGCTGTCAGCAGAGAGCAGCTGAGTCAGCTTGTTGTGGTGTGGCTGTAGATCCATTCAGTAACGTTCTCAGTAAAAGTGAATAGTGTGATAAGGTGGATTTGTTTCCAAATGTAGGTTACTGTGACACAGTAAACTGTCTTGTCTTTAGCCCTAGTCTCTACTCCAAAACATGAAGAGTTGGAGCTTGAGAAGAGTCAGCTCAGTTAACCTGAACAAACTGTTAGCTAGCTAACTAGCCAGCAAACACACTGATGTTAATGTGAACATGCTAACGCTAGCTGCTACTAGCTACGTTAGCTAGTGTGCTACTCAGAGAATTTCTTAGTTAAAAAGTAGGTATTGTTTTTAATGCAGTAACAAAATAGCTTTCAGCAATGTTAAGTAAATGGAAATAATATTAATTCTACTTTATCATTTAGCCAACGTCAGCTAAATAACTGTCTGCCTCAGCTGTGTAGCTCTGTGTTGAACTGACTGAAGGCAGGTTGAGCACTTTTACTCTGAGTTGATGCTGTAGATAAATGTTTAAAGGTCCATATCATGTAAACCAGGCTTCCCTTCTGTGATGATAAAGGAGTTGGATGGTCTATCTAAACATGGTGAAAGTATCAAAACTAAATCCACACAATCCATATTAGTGCAGCGAGCCTCTAAACGAGCCGTTTGGACTTCCGTAACTTTGTGATGTCACAAAGGTTCGCTCATTATCATTTTTGTAAGAAATAATAGACTAACAAAGTGTTTTTTTCAAAGCGGTTGAGCGGTTGTCATTGTTTATTACCGGAGAGTTTTCCCTACCTGTAGCTGCCGGGCCGCGGCGTCTCACGTTTCACTCTGGAAACGGTTAGCCAATCGGAACAGAGGGGTCGTTAATATTAATGAGCCTTAAAGACACGGCGACAGAAACGGCCTGTTCTTGGTAAGGCTCAGAGAGATGCTGGAACATGAACGTGGAGAAATGGATTGAGAGTGTTTTTGGTTCATGACACCACACACACAGCTTTGACTGGACAGAAAGACACAAAATAAAACTCTACTCTACTTCTACTCTCTAACAGTAGAATATGGAGCTTTAAGCGTGTCGTCATGGAGACCTTTCCACAAATATTGCATCTGGCCGTCTGAGGTGATCTGCTGTCAGTCAGTCAGTCAACAAACTGGCAGTTAGATGAACTCGTATTACATCATCAGTTGTAGAAGACAGAGGAGAAAAAAAGATTTGTTTAGACTCGTCGGACTCGGAGCTTAACGAGTCCGGGTGTTTTACCAACTTGGAACCGGTTCTTAAATGGAACCGGCTGACAGAACCCAACCCTGAGCTTAACTGAGATTTTAGGTACTGATTCCTTCTGTATCTGTCCTGTGTGTGTGTGTGTGTGTGTGTGTGTGTGTGTGTGTCAGAGGGTGTGGAGGAGCCGGTGAAGCAGACAGCCTGTCAGGACGGAGTGTGTTCATACGAGTATCACCCCAACACCCCCGGAAAATACTCCATCTGCATCACCTGGGGAGGCCAGCACATCCCCAAGAGGTCAGCCGTGTGTGTGTGTGTGTGTGTGTGTGTGTGTGTGTGTGTGTGTGTGTGTGTGTGTGTGTGTGTGTGTGTGTGTGTCATGGCATTACCTCAGTATTACCTCATCTGATCTGAATGGTTGAATCAGCAGGGGATGAAGAGTTTTTCTAATCTGAACCTCATTTACCCCGTTCCTGTTTCTCTTTATAAAGTGATTTGGAAGCGTGTTTTGAAAAGTGCTGGACAAATATAGATTATTATTATTATTATTACTATTATTATTGTTTGAGTAGATTTCATTAATTTCTCAAATGGTGGAGGTTTCATTTTGGAATCAAACGGTTCATATGAAGTTATGCTCTTAATTGGTTTAGTTCCTATACATACAGGGAACCCATACATCTCATTCATACATGAGAGAGAGAGAGAGAGAGAGAGAATATATTCATAAATTAGTTTGCTTTACAAGCTATTGAAAATGAAAATCCACTGAATATCCAATATCAAGCTAACTTCACTCCAGTTTTGACATGTAGCTGGGAGAGCCTAGCTGTTGTAGCCAGTCGAGAAAACTGAGAGTCTCCCAGCCTGTCTCTCTGCTGCAGTGCATTCTGGTCTCTCTCCTGCTCCTGTGGGTGGAGAAACTGGTCTCTCTCCTCTTCTCCGATGGATCTCTCCCTGTATGATTGTTGAACGTCTCTCGGTGCAAAATGGCGGCTCTAGAAAGAAGCCCTCGCTCTTTGGTTCTGAGGGACTGACACCAAAACCTGACGTTTACCGCTGAGGTTTTACATCCTGAAACATTTTCTCATATCAAACTCCACTGGAGCTGCTGGAGACATCTGGAGGTGATGTCACCTCGTCTGTGATTGGCCGGTTCTCCACCAGGAAGAGAAACACAACTAACTACTGGATGAGCTGATTTTAAGAGAGTTAAAGTGTTTTAGGGAGGGTTTTTCTTTAAAATTCAGAGAATATTGTCATATTGGCAATATTGAAACATTTTATTTTGCATTTAAAATTTCAACCTGCTGTTGTTGAAATTAGCCAACAGATGCCATAAGTGCAGTCAGATCATGATGTTGCATGCGATCACACTGTGTTGGAAAATAATGACGATCTTCATTTCATCCAGAACCTGCAGCCTCTTCTGGCTTCAGGCTGTTTGTCTTTTATTACCGTATTTCCTCTAATA
>NW_027281238.1:0-23890 GCF_046629955.1 Centroberyx affinis | reverse complement strand
TTCATTATATAACAACACATTTTATAGTGAGTAAATTTTTTATAGTGCAACAATGATTAGCCAAGTGTGATTTTGAACAGTGCTGAATGCTGGGAAGTTATTCCTCTATGTTCTGTCAGACTGTTGAAATACATTTTGGTGAAAACACAACCTCCTTCCTACTTCGTTAGTGGCGGTAACAAATTGTGATTTTATTTGGATAGTGGGTAACTCAAGACATTTAACCTTCAGTAAAAAGAACACACACCCAGCGAGACATGAGGCTTTTGTTATACTTCCAAGAAAATTCAAGTGACACACTCTTGTCTTTTCTTTTAGTTTCGTGCACGAAACTAGAGAAGAGTGTGCAACATGAATTTTCTTTATGAGTGGAAGTAACTCAATCAGTTGACAAAACACTTTTACAGACAGGATCCTCTTTATTTTGATAATGATAAACTTTTAAGCGGCTTCTGAAAACTAATTTCTATAGGTTAGCCTTTTTATAAAAAATCTCTCTCTATTTTTCTTTTGTTTATTTTGGTTGTGTGCTTTAACTTTTGCTAACGTGTCATATGCATGTATTCGTGTGTTTGTTTGTGTGTATGTATATATGTATGTAGGTATGTTTGTATACTTGCATTTGTATGTGTGTATTTTATATGTGAAGCACTTTGTCACTGTGTGTCTGAAAAAGTGCTATATAAATAAAATTATTATTATTATTGTTGTATTATTAAAGGAAAAGATTCTTCTTCAAAAATGTCTCTTTCTGCTGTAACTGCATTACGATAACTACTCATCAAAGCTCCGACCTGTCTGTGGCACCTCCAGAGCGGGGCGTCCCGTTCCCACTGGGGACACCCTCACTAAAAATACACGCAGTTGGCCGGTCCTGTAAGGTGTTACGGACAAAAGCGTCCACCAAATGACAGATGTTGTGTTGGTGCACGTGGTTGGAATGTGTATTTTCAATCGACAGATGGTTGAACTCTCCTGAAGTCTTCCTCACCTCTGTGTGCAAACTTGTTCCTGACGGAGAGAGAGAGAGAGAGAGAGAGAGAGAGAGAGAGAGAGAGAGAGAGAGCACATCTGTCGGCGGTGTTAGTTCGTCTGTCACTCCCAGGGGTCGGACCCGGCGTCTCGCTGTATCCAACATGGCCGCAGGACCCGCAGCCAGGCAAGAGGTGACATGACGGCTTGGGCGTGTCGGTGTGCATGTGAGACGACAGACTTAAAAGGTCACAGCCAGAGAGGGAGAGAGAGAGAGAGAGAGAGAGAGAGAGAGAGAGAGAGAGACGCGGATCCCTTCAGGACTCGGCCCCCCCCGGTCCCCCAGGACAGGGGCAGAGTTGAAGGGTTGAAAAGTTCATCCATAGGGGAGAAGAAAGGTGAGCGAGGCAGTCATGCAAAAATCTGAGATGAAGACAGGACAGGGGGGAGGATTAGCCCGGGCTAAGGTGACAGAGGACAAATAATAGGAGGTACAAAAGTACGTGTTTGACAGCGTAAACCGAGATGGTTTATGTTTCCTGTGGGCTGAGTAATCATTTTCAGACAGTGATTTCTACACTCTTAAAGGACTGCACAGACTTCTGGGAGTTTGTCCCTTTGGTCTCCTCGGCCGTATCTGACAAGAGGATCGGCACCAAAGTCATCTGTGTGTCTATGGTAGATTGCTCTGTCCTGCGCGCTAACGCTTAATCATAGGTGACTAGTATCATGTATTGGTTTTTTATTCTCTGCTCTGTAGATTCATAACTCAAAACAAGCAAACTCAATCTGCATCATTCTCGTGGGAAGAGAGATCTTCTGCCATTGAAAGTGTCTTCATCTTTTCATCTGATTTTATGTCTATTTTACCAATTCCTTTAAAATGAACTATCCAGCCCAGACCTGTCAACTCTCCCGTTTTTCCCGGGTTTCTCCCGTATTTTCAGCCCCTCTCCCGCTGTTCTCCCGTTTGGTAATTTTCCCCGTAAATCTCCCGTATTTCCCTTTTTTATTTTTACAGAATCCTAATTGGCCCAATCAAGTTGTTTCGGTTCGATCCATAGACTATTTAACTTGGGAGACTATTTTCCCATTCCTGACCAGAAGTATGTTGGGAAACCATCCATTTGTTGAACTAGTTAACACAATCCTTTCTGCTCTGAGATTACAGCAGGAGAGGCAGTAAAGGCAGCTGGTCATTAGATCTCTGGAACCGAGAGATGAAACCCCTTTCATAATGTAAAAATGATGGTCGGGTGGGGGTCCCAGAAAATCTCCCTTATTTTCAAAGCCCAACGTATGATCCAGCCTGCTACAAGTTCTCATTTTCTCACTTTCAGGATCATGCTAGTCGCCTGCGATTACTAAACATGCTGTATGCTAAAGCGTTAGCATGCACACCGGACAGAGCGATCTACCAGAGACACAGAGATGGTTTTGATGCCAATCCTCTCGTCACATATTGGCTAAGGTGACCTATGGGCCAAACTCCCAAAATGTCTGTACAGTCCTGAAGTTAACCGTTAGCTAACCTTTCCACATGACGAAACTGTGAAAATGTTGTGTCCAATTCGTGCTTTAATCCTTTAGTGATTAGTGATGGAGGAACATAATGTCCAAAACACAGAGTGTGTGCTCATTTCATAACTTCTGTGATACCGTGTTGCGTGCCACACGGCATAATCTTAAATTCCTAGATCGCCAAGATTAGAAGGAACCGATCGCAACGAGGGCAAGGTCAGAGCGTCCTGACAAAGGATGGAACAAACATCGGTCTCTCCCCAGGGGGATCGTGTTTGACAGAGAAGTCGACTTATTGTGATTTTTTTTTTCCTTATTGTGATTTGATCTAGCTGACTTTTTATAGTCGGGTGTTAAGGCCCAATTTTCTTACATGAATTTAAGATTTCTTCTTTTCCTCTAACTTCATACAATATTTTTGAACGTAGGTGATGTAGATTTTGATATATGGGATGTTGTATCTGATATTATGTTTATGCTTGTATATAAGATATACATGTACGTATGATATTTTTGAAGTATGGCTTTTGTATTACTGTTATGTATCTGTTTTCTATGTACTTTATTGAATTGTTAATTATTTCTGGATGTTTATCACCCTGGGCGGTTTGGATGGTTAACCACACCTGCCATCATAGAGCTTGTCAGCCTATGTTTGTGCAGGATGTATAAATATGGGAGCGGTTTCCTTTTTTCAAACATTTTGACCTGAGGAAGATCCAAGTGCGATCGAAATCGAATCGTTGTCACTATTAAACTTTTGTGGCGTGGAGCGAGTGTGCAGGCGCTATACTCTACTCCTTCTTTCACTGACAGAGAAGTCAAGCCAGGGAGTCAGTGATCAAATACAAATAAAGGAGTTAGGATAGTGAAGAAGGGGGGGGGGGGAAGACATGACATGATTTTGAGGGGAACGGAGCCACTGATAGCCTTGACTCGCTCGCCTCTCTCGCCCCAAACTGACACCGCGATCTGATCTGAGCCGACACTCTGAGAATTCCTCACATTGTTCCATTCATCTGAGGGCAAACGGCTTGTCTGTCAGGCTCTGGGGAGAAGAGCCGCTGGTCCGGCCTCCAGAGGATCCGCCTTTCTCTCTCTCTCTCTCTCTCTCTCTCTCTCCTCCGGTCCCCCCCCCCCCGTCTTTCTCAGCATTAATCTGGAGTATATAGACAGCTCCGGCTCCGGCTCTGGCTCCGCACCAGCACTTTAGGGCCGGCTTTCTATCAGCGCCATTCCAGGCAGATGGTGGAGTAAGTGTGATTGGCAGGGGAAGTGGAAGAAGCGGCGACGGAGCGGATACTGTTGCCAAGGAGGGGTGGGGGTGTTAGGGTGGGGTGGGGTGGGGTGGGGGGGGATGGATAAGAGGGTATGGTGAACAGGGGGGTTGTGGGGCGTGACCGCTCTTAATTATCCGATAGGGTTGCCAAGCGTTGGCACTCTGACAAGGTTCCCGAGCCGAGTGAGTCTCCCCGAAAAAACGCATCTATTGGCTCCTCAATCGAGCTTCCAGCTCGATTGAGGAGCCAATAGATGAGTTTTTTTTTCAAATAGCAAAATCTAAGTGACTAATGCGTTTCTGGAAGCACATGCCATCAGCACGTTCCCATGAAACGCAAAAACAAACAAGTGACGCAAAAAGTAGCCGCGGCCAAACGGGACGCTGACGGTTATCTGCTGAGGCTTCGCTATCAGCCCATCTGAACAGGCCCACACTCTTTTTTTTTTTTTTAATCCCCGGGTTTAGATGAGTTTCCCCGATCACCGCTCTGCAAATCCCCGCTGGAATGTGGCCGTGTGTGCGTGTGTGTCGCTCTCGCCGAGATACGGATCGACCCGATGCGGCGTGCGGAGCGGCGAACAAAGCCGCTCGTCCTCCAGGTTGGGTTAGAGATACGGCAACTACCAAGAGAGGCACCAAAATGGCGGATCGGTGTTGGGTTCATAGGGGCGAAGGGGATGGAGACACTGTCCTCGCTCTACCTCTGCTATCTGAGTCACGCGGGGGGGGGGGGGGGGGGGAGATAACCGGCCCGCCGCGGGTGAGATCACCGCCACCGGGTTCACCCGCAGGTCAGGAGAAACTCCCACAATGCCCCTTGTTTAGTACACACAAACAAACAAGCCGACCACGCCAGGGAAACGGGCCGCCCCGATACCATCGCGCTTCCTCTCTGTTGTCTGTCATGTTGTTGTGGCGCTTTGAGCCCCGACAAATATTCATAATCCCCACGTTGCCGTGTGTTCTCCAGACATAACAAACCGCCAGACGAACGGCGGGCTGACGCCAGGCCGCGCCCGGAGGAGACGGTCACAGCCGGCCCGGACCGCCAGACGGACTCGTTTGTCCATATAAGTTCAGCTGAGGAGCGATGAAAAGCCGGAGCTCATATCCAGCTCACCGGTCAGAAGGCTGCATTCCCCACATTCCTCCTCGCTCCTGTCACACTAAGCCTGGGCTGCTGACAGAGAGCTTCACTGACGGCTGGAATTACCAACGCAGACTCAAGGAAATCAAACCAGTTTTCTCCATGAAGTGTGTGCATGCTCATGTGTGTATGAGCAGCATATGGACATACAAGCCTGTGCGTGTGCAATATGTGTGTCTGTGTGTGTGTGTGTGTGGGGGGGGGGGGGGGGGGGGGGGTCTGTATCTGTGTCTATGCAGTGGTGGAAAGTAACTAAGTACATTTACTCAAGTACTGTACAATTTTGAGGTACTTGTACTTTACTTGAGTATTTCCATTTTATGCTACTTTGTACTTCTACTCCACTACATTTTAGTTGGAAATATTGTACTTTTTACTCCATTACATTTATTTCACAGCTATAGTTACTAGTTACTTTTCAGATCAATATTTTATATTTCAAACATTTGATCATCTTTATAAAATAACTATAAAATAGCATTGTTATAGATTAGACTACCCAAAAGTATAGCTAAATTGTTAAGATTAGATTCACGTTGACAACTTTAAAATGCTGCTTACATGTACATGTATGTCAATAAATCAGTATTAATATTCCAATAATTTATGAAAAATATAACTCTCTAAATGAGGACAGTTTGCATAATGAGTATGTTTACTTTGATACTCTAAGTACATTTTGCTGCCAATACTTATGTACTTTTACTTAAGTAAGATTTTGAATGCAGACTTTTACTTGTAATGGAGTATCTTTACATTGTTGTATTGCTACTTTTACTGCAGTAAAACATCTCAGTACTTCTTCCACCACTGTGTCTGTGTGTGTCAAAATAGAAAACTAACTTTCTCTCAGGTTTTATTTTTGCCTAGGGTGGGAAATTATCACCAGCATCCATCTAAATACAGTTTACTATGGTTTACTATGGTAAACTGTGGCAGTAGCTTGTCTCCAAATTTGACTAAAAGTCTAGTTGGCTGCTAGAATAGTAAAAGTGGCTAGTGAATTTTGGCTGGATTTGCTCCTGTCATGAAGTCCAACATCCACACTGACATGAACCTGAGGAATCCGAACTGCAATCTGCAATCTTTCAAATGCAGATTTGCACATTTGTTATATATTATTTTCTTTCATTCTCATAGCTGCAGTGATTTTCCAGTTGAAAAAAAGTAAAAATTAAATTTGTGTTTTTAGTTTTTTTCAGTTATGGCCTGATTTCCCCATATACTACTTTATAGTACTGTTTTATAATTGATTTATCTAATTAGCTGTTGTGGTTGTGCAGATTTTGGGGATATATGGACTTTGATGATATTGTGAAAAATGACAATATAAGCCAAAATACAGAGGTATAGGCACAGATGAGACAATTAATAGTGGGTTGGTTCATTTAAACAAACAGTAAACTACACAGGTGAGTCTCCTGATTCAGTTCTTGATGGGCGAGCGCCATTTTGTGACCTCGAAGACTCAGGGTCAAGCGAGGGAAAAGCGTTTTTTATCAATTATCTTCGTCAGAAAAGAACAAAGTAACTCCACAAACTACAAGATATGGGACCTGTACGTTTCTAAGTATGTGTGTGTGTGTTCATGTGTGTGTGTGTAGTATGTGTCAGGTATGTGTGTGGGCGTGTTGTGTGTGGCGGGTGGGCCGGGTAGCGCTGCAGTCATCCCCTTCCCCAGGCGTCTGTCAGTGAGTGACAGCTAAAGCGGCGGGCTGGAGGACAGACAATACAGAGTAATGAGAGAAGTGGTAAACAGGCTAGGGCCATGCCTCTGTCACAGCTAACCTGACATGTCAGCTCCGCGCCGCGCCGCTTTGTTTACGCGTCAGCTGTCAAAACTGGAGAGGAGGCTAAAGTGGAAAGAGGCTCTCATTAATACCAGTCGATGATTAATATTTTCCAGCGTGCGGCTGAGTGATTCATGTGATGAGCCTGCGTGTGCGTGACACACATCTGGGCCCGTGGACGCTTCCTTCCTGTCTGACTGTCTGTCTGTCTGTTTGGCGGCAAATTTACCACATCCACTGGAGTTTTACGGTGCGTTCAGGTGCTGGTGGGAAAGTCAAAACATCTGGGTCTTCCAAGTCGGCCTACTGCAGCGTAACAAGTTAATTTGATGAACTTCATCCAAACAGGTTTTACTCTGGCTAACAACAAACTTGCAATAAAGCAGCAAGTGTGTGTGTTTTCTTATCGCTCACTAACACAAAACTTTACTCTTTAGCCTTGTCGGGAAGGTTAAAGGTCACCGTTGAGTCATAACTCGGAAACTCGGCTAGCAACATTTTCTCAGAGTTTCTGACTTAATCATCTGACTTTGGAGGTAAGGAAATGTGTTTTTCCAATAGATCTGATTGCTCATGAAGACACAATTAGTTCTCCAAATATTTCTGAGAGGCAGAGCGGCTCTGGAGGCAGAAATAAACCTGAACAGCTGAGATAAATATTAACAGGCAGAGCCACAGAACCACGGCTGTCTGGAGCCCAAGTTAGCTAACTGCTAACTGGATTGTTTTACAGAGCGGTTAGCGTAGCTGGCTAAACAGCCTGAGATTAGACTGTAGACTGAAGCTCGGTGAAAACGACAATCTATTATGAAGCCTAGTGCTCTGCTACCAACTGAAAAAAACAAACTATCCATGCTAAGTTCAAGTTCAAACTAGCTATACTAGCCTATAGCAAAGACACTGGAGAAGGAGGAAAGATACTCACATGTTATTCCAGCCGATAGAAACCCAATAAAGCGGAAACGTTGGGCGGGGAAATCCTCTATTAATGAATAATAATTATTATATATTGTAATATTTATAATTAATTCAATTCAATTCAAACTTTATTTCAGACTCAGGGTCCAGATAAAAAACAGGACATAACATACAATGAATTACATACAAAGGATCAATAAAAGATCATGGTTTAAAATATATATTAATGTCTTACAAAGAGACAACTGTACCAATGTCTCCACAGCTGGGATTGGTAGTGTATAGTACTAAACCTTATGTGTGATAGAACCAAGATGATTTCATTTACTGAGTCATTAAGCCGGCAGATAAATTTATACATGAGATTTCTTAAAACAGCTTGGAAAGTATTGACTCCTGCAGCCACAAACATTTCACTTGCACTACACCATCTAGGTCTTTTAAGTAATATTCTCATGGCATCATTATAAGCTACTTGAACTATTATTACTACATAATAATTAACGAAGAAACATCATGAATAGGCCTATTCATTGTTGATATCACATTCCACCACACTACATGCAGCTGCTAAACAAAATGTTTTATACTAATTTAATGGCGGGTCTGAATCTCTCTCATTGACTCCCAGCCAAAAAAGAATCAGTCTAGTCTGCCTGAAGGTATTTTCAGTAAAGACAGAAGTGGTTAGAAGGGAGAACTCTCACTTCACCTGTTTGCATGTACAGTCCAATGCCATGGTCATGAATGACTAAAAAGAAGTTCCAATTCATATTTTTCCTTTATATTTAGCTCCACTGACAAGATGTCACAGTTTAAAATGATAAAAAGACTCAGGCTAATTAACTATAATAACATAATGAACATGTCAGCATC
The DNA here is from genome assembly GCF_046629955.1 of Centroberyx affinis. NCBI lineage: Eukaryota > Metazoa > Chordata > Actinopteri > Beryciformes > Berycidae > Centroberyx > Centroberyx affinis. The sequence continues at coordinate 15,384 of NW_027281238.1, read as the reverse complement.
TTGAAAAACTTTCTTCTTTCGGCTCATTGAGGTTCAACTCAACCAGTGAGATTGTTTCTGCCTCCATGGAGCTCTGCCTCCCTGAAATGTTTATATGATTAAAACTAAATCTGCAAACTCAGCGTGTATATGAATTGTCTGTGTGTGTGTGTGTGTGTGTGTGTGTGTGTGCATTTGCGTGTTTAATTCTTCCAACCCAGATTGCGTAGTGTAATACACACACTGCCACTGTCTATCTGACTGTCTGTCTGTCTGACTGTCTGTCTGTCTGACTGTCTGTCTGACTGACTGACTGACTGTCTGACTGTTTGTCTGTCTGTCTGACTGACTGACTGTCTGTCTGACTGAGTGTCTGACTGACTGACTGACTGACTGACTGACTGTCTGTCTGTCTGTCTGTCTGACTGACTGTCTGACTGACTGACTGACTGACTGTCTGACTGACTGACTGACTGACTGTCTGTCTGTCTGACTGACTGACTGTCTGACTGACTGACTGTCTGACTGACTGTCTGTCTGACTGACTGACTGACTGTCTGTCTGTCTGACTGACTGTCTGACTGACTGACTGACTGTCTGTCTGTCTGACTGTCTGACTGACTGACTGACTGACTGACTGTCTGTCTGACTGACTGACTGTCTGTCTGTCTGTCTGTCTGACTGACTGTCTGACTGACTGTCTGACTGACTGTCTGACTGACTGACTGACTGACTGACTGTCTGTCTGACTGACTGTCTGTCTGACTGACTGACTGACTGTCTGTCTGTCTGACTGACTGTCTGACTGACTGACTGACTGTCTGTCTGTCTGACTGTCTGACTGACTGTCTGACTGACTGACTGACTGACTGTCTGACTGACTGACTGACTGACTGACTGTCTGTCTGACTGACTGACTGACTGACTCTGACTGTCTGTCTGTCTGTCTGTCTGACTGACTGTCTGTCTGACCGACTGTCTGACTGTCTGTCTGTCTGTCTGTCTGTCTGTTATTCAGCAGGTTCAGACCTGCAGAGAGACCCTGGGCTGCTCCTGCTGTGTGCCAGTGCTGCTGAGCAGAGGAATGCCAAACTTCACCTCGCGGTCACAAGAGGCTTCAAGCAGGAACAAGCTGATGAGGTCACACTGCACCGTGTGTGTGTGTGTGTGTGTCAGCATCACCCTGATCACATGACGCTTCGCCATCACTGCACTGCGCTCTTGTGAAGTCGAACGGCCAGAGCAAGGCACTGCTGGGAAATCTCGAAATGTGAACCGGGGCGAGTGAGGCAGTGAAAAAGTTGAGCTCAGGTCAATAAAATGCAAATGAGCGGGATATTCACAGCACGACAAACCAATCAGGTGCCGGATTCACCAATGTGTTCTTAAGATAGATCTTAAGAAATGACATAAGAGGAAATTTTAGGAAGTTCTTAAGAAGGCTCTTAAGTGCAATTCCTCAATATTTTCTTAGTAACAGTCTTATTTCTTACGAATTTCTTTAATTTTCCAACTTAAGAACTTCTCAAAATAGGACCTGAATTAATTCTGGTTAATAAACTTTAGACTTACTGCCATTGAGGCTAGGAGACAAGGCTAGGAGGCTAGGAGACAAGGCTAGGAGGCTAGGAGACAAGGCTAGGAGGCAGCCCAAAGTGCTTCCATCTACAAAACAATTGGGGAAAAATCTATTTAGGGCAACTAGAGCAAAGATTTAAACATTGGTTGCTGTTGGTAACTGTAAAATTTGCAGCTTATTTCCAACAGACATGAGACAGAGGCCTACCTGGCCCTACACCAAATAAAGCTTTACAATAAATGTTCATCTTAATGTTAGGTGTAGGGGAACCTATGAAGACTTTGAACTATAACCTACTTGTCTAAAATGTGTTTAAATATATGATATTAGAGGCTTACCTTTTCACTGTAGGAGTTTTAAGACAGGTGAAGGGCCGTCTTAAAGTTAAGAAAAAAATCAAGAACAAATTTGAGAACTTTAAGTTAACTTTAAACTTTATCTAAACATGGTGAAAGTATCAAAACGCACGGTCGCCAGCTAAATCCACACAATCCACATTAGAAAAGCGAGCCTCTAAACGAGCCGTTTGGACTTCTGTAACTTTGTGGCGTCACAAAGGTTCGCTCATTATCATATTTGTAAGAAATAATAGACTAACAAAGTGTTTTTTTCAAAGCGGCTGAGCGGCTGTCATTAGCCGTGTTTCCATCAACGTATATATATGCGCATTTTGAAGTATCGCATTAGAAAAGGTTGATTTCGAAAAAAACGTCCTCAATTTCGCAAAAAAGTTTTTACGCTCACGTGAGGTGGTTTTTGCCTTTTTCAAAAAAGAGTTAATGCGCAAAATGGGAGATGGAAACACCTTTTCTGAATAGGTTCTGACATAGCGAACATTTAACTCACGTGACTGATCAGCTGTTTCCGCTGTCGGCGTCTTCCCGGATATTCAGAATTATTAATATCCAGAATTAATATCCAGAATTCTTGCGTGCGCTGTCTCTCCCATGTGTATGGCGCCCGTCGTTGTCGGATGGCCTTTGCTGCTTGCATCAGAATCATTTCATTTCTTTGTCTTCGTCTCCGGACAGTATGAAACATGGCTAATACTAGCTGACATGAAAGAACAATTACAACTCGCCCAACTGAAAGTAATTCCTGAAGACCTCTCTCCATTTTTCGCTCGTAGATGGCTACTTCTTCTACTCTGTTCATTACAGCCATGCGTAACGTAGCCTTTACCGCCAACTTCTGATGAAATTATACATTGCGTTGCCTAGTTTATTTGCTCCAAACCAGCTGATGGAAACACGCCTAATTCACATTTTCTTTTTTTTTTCTTTTTTGCGACATTTCAAAAGTTCGCTTAAAATTCGCTTGACAATTAAATGGAAACACGGCTATTGTTTATTACCGGAGAGTTTTCCCTACCTGCAGTCTCACGTTTTCACTCTGGAAACAGTTAGCCAATCGGAACAGAGGGGTCGTTAATATTAATGAGCCTTAAAGACACGGCGACAGAAACGGCCTGTTCTTGGTAAGGCTCAGAGAGATGCTGGAAGATGAACGTGGAAAAATGGATTGAGAGTGTTTTTGGTTCATGACACCACACACACAGCTTTGAATGGACAGAAAGACACAAAATAAAACTGTGGAAAGTGGAGAATATGGATCTTTAAGCCTGAGAGTTGTGCAGTTTTCTCAACTCATAGAGGAACATGGAATATTTTGAGTGACGTTAAAACATGAAAATTACCAAAATTGGAGATACAAGGTTTTCACATGACATCGATATGTTACATGTTATGTTAACACTTGGATGACCAGTGGATTTTGAGGGTGTCAGAGAAGGCCAACAAGCTGTCAGTTGAACAGCGTTAAATATAATTATAACTACTGTTTTCTGGTGGGATTTGGAAAGGATTTAATACTGGTTTATACAGAAAGTCTACAGGAAAAGTCAAGGAGGGACACTTTAAAAGCTGAGATATTTCAATTCTAAAATTCTAAACAGCTGACTGCTCCTTGGCTGTCAATGTCAATCAAAGGATGTTTCTGTCTGTCAAAATAACTCCTCCAGATCCACATCATGAAGCTTCTCAGTAAGCCATGTGTGTCAGATAACAGTAGAGCACACATGAGACTCCACTGTCTTCCCTGCCTGTTCAGCCCAGAGCCTTACATGGCAAAATCAGCCTCATTTTCTGTTACCAAACCCATTCATCATGCATGTGGCGCCCTCTGCTGGCCGGAGGGACGGGTGGCAGCTTCAGGTCTGTCAGGTATTTTTCACTGGAGTCCATCTGGTGTTTTTTGCTGCATGTTGAAGCTTCAGGGGGTGGAGGAGGTGTCATGGCATCTCTCCGGGACAGTGAAAGGTCACAGGTTCGATCCCCAGCAGCCCAGGTGTCCAGAAACACCCGGCTGTCCTGTGGAAGAGAAGACACTCAGGGGAAGAGTCTGGGGAAGAATTCACTTTTTTCAGAAGGCATTTTCTGCCCCCTTCATCTGATTTTTAGGGGCATTTTGGTTATTATTGGGGGCAATTGTATTGAACTATGAAATAATACATTTGTATTGCATATTGGCAAAAAAAAAACACTCAATTTGCAGAGGTGGAAAGTAGCTAAGTACATTTACTCGAATACTGTACTTAAGTACAATTTTGAGGTACTTGTACTTTACTTGAGTATTACCATTTTATGCTACTTTATACTTCTACTCCACTACATTTCAGAGGGAAATATTGTACTTTTTACTCCACTACCTTTATTTGATAACTTAAGTTACTGGTTACTTTGCAGATTCAGATTTTTAATACAAAATATAATCAACTAATAAATTGTGATGTATTATCATAGATTACTGTAAGCTACCCAGCAGTATATAAAGTAGTGGAAATCAGCCCCACCTTTTCCAGCTGCAACATTAAAGTGATGCTTACACATTAATGCATCAATAATTATAATTCAATAATATAATATATACTGTATTATTCTGAAATGGACCATTCTGCATAATGAGTACTTTTACTTTTGTTGCTTTAAGTACATTTTGATGCTAACACTTTTGTACTTTTACTTAAATAACATTTTGAATGCAAAGTATTTTTATCCTGTGGTATTTCTACTTTTACTTAAGTAAAAGATCTGAGTACTTCTTCCACCACTGTCAATTTGAACCACAGAGATTTGTTTTAACTTCTTCCCCACTGCTGGAAACTGGCAGAAGAATCTCTGTCCTGAACCCGCCCATCTTTCTCCCCTCCATTGTTGAGTTTAGTTTTTTTTTTACCATATTAGTTGTTTTATTGTTTGTAGCTGCAGTGTTTTGTGTCTGTCATCATTTTCTTCTCCTGCTGGCTGCGTGGAGCCAACACTTCCTCCTGCTTCAGGCTGCAGACTTGTGAACAGAATGTGAACAGAATGAAATGCAGAAGAGAGAAGTGTACTCCTAGTGATCGGGGCATTTTCTGCATCCTCATTTTAAATTCAGAGGCATTTGATGAACTTTCAAAGGCATTTTTGCGCCGAGCTTCAATTAGTTTCTGAGTATCAGCTAAACGCAGCTGTAAAGTAGATACTGACACAGGTTATGTAATTATGCAAAGTTATAAAAAGGAGCGCTGTCTTGAAATAGACATATGGATATACTGAAAATAGCAACTCTCCAGACACAAAGCTGTTCTTCTAAACTTCAGACCATCAGCATCTGACTGATGATGCCTGATGGATCAGAAGTGTTTTGTTTCATCCTGAAGTGACTGTTGGAGCTGTAAAGCTGATGGGCCGCCGCTGGGAAACCTGCCAGGGTAAGAAGTTCCCTTTTTTGTTTTTTTTCCACACATTTTTAACCCTGTGATCTGATTTTTAGAAGGATTTTGGTTCTCTTCAGGGGCAATTTGAACTCTGAATTTGCATTTCATATTGGTAAATAAAATTTTCACCACAAATATGTGTTTATTTCAAATCATAATATCTCATCACATAAACAGAGTAGCACTCAGAGACAGTTTCACACCTGGTTGTTTTCTGATCAAAAACTGCTCCAATTTTCTCTCCCAGAATGCACTGGAGTCAGTCACCTATGGTGGCCCATGAGGGACAGAGGTCACATAAAAATGTGAATTTTGACAGTTCAACAAATTGAACAGGATGAAATCTTATTTTCCTCCACCGGTGAAAGTCTGGAAAGGTTTGGAAAAAGAATTTGGTGATCTCCAGGTCTTGAAAAAGTTGGAAACTACACTAAAACGTTTGGAAAGTTATGGAAAAATAGTGTTGTGCTGTCCAGATACACATGCATTTTCTTTTCACGTTGTTTACATACGACTACACATTGTCGGTCATCTCACATATTCTGATTTGTTGCTGTAAGGAATAATCTCCTTCTATAGAGTGATATGACTGAATGAATCATCCTGAACACCAAAATCTAAATTAAATTAAATCAAGAAATGAAGGTCTGAAAAAAGTCTGGAATTTTGAAATTGAAACTGTGTCGGAATCCTGTTCTACATTTTATTTTCACTTTTAATTCCAGTGGCATTTTATGTACATTCAGGGGTGTTTCTCCCCCCTGAACCTCCTTTAATTTCTGACCCTGCAACCTAAAAAAAACACCAATATCCCTGCAGGTTTTTATTCTGGGACGACGCAGAGTCTCAGATCTCTGCGGGACAGGAAGTGACCCAACAGGAGATGTGAGTCCGTCTGCTGTCAGAACTGCTGAGGCGGGGCGGGGAGGGGGGGGGGGGGGGAGCGGAAGGTCGGCGCCGCGGCTCCTTCATCCGTGCAGATTTCACAGAATCTGAATGTGAAATCTGAGACATCCAGCCTGTATTTTTCACGCCTCCATGTCTTCCGGATACTGGGATCGTAACGATGCTGGCCGGTAGTGACACAGTAAACAGGCGGGCACGGGTCAGAGCACACCGTAAACACTGTCAGCACACAGGGCGGCTGGAGGCTCACTGGCATTTAGATTCATGTCCAGAATCACAGGGGCAAACAGAAGAGATTTATTTACACCTGTTTATACTGTTTACACCAAGTCCAAGCTTTTCTTTTCTGTCTTTGCAGGGTTTGAAACAGTCAGAGCCCGGTGCAAAACATGCTCCACATCCGTATGTCTTTCTGTGGATCTTTTCTTTTCTGTGACTGACTTCCACTCACTCAGTCAGTCGAACAGAAACTGTGATCTTTTTTTAGATTAGATTAAATTCAACTTTATTGTCATTGCACAGACTACAAGTACTAAGACAATGAAATGCAGTTTAGCATCTTACCAGAGGTGCAAAAGAAGCAGTAAAAGTGCAGTGCAATGTAATGTGCATATGTATAATATATAAATAGAATAAGCTGTAAGGGTGGTATGAATGTGCTAAGATATATACAGTAAGATATATACAGTATGAACAGCAGAGGTGGGAGTAAGTCACACATGTGCAAGTCACAAGTCTTAACCTTCAAGTCCCAAGCAAGTCCCAAGTTACTGTGGTGAGAATCAAGCAAGACAAGTCAAGTCATTGCTCAGGTCAAGCAAGTCACAAGTCAAGTCATACGAAATTCTGATGATCTACCCCAGTTTCCACATTTAAATCAGTTAAAAGACAGCGGTCATGAAAAGTTTTATTTTCAACATTAACGAAAACTGTTGCATCCTGCTTACATCTTATAAATCTTAATGATATTTGACATTTTGTGGCAATCAATAACAAGCCTCCTAAATGAACAACAAGTAAATATTTAGTACAAAAAAAAAGTCAAGTCCTTTCGAGTCATCTGTCTCAAGTCTAAGTCAAGTCTCAAGTCATGAATACCAAGTCCATTGATAAAAGTCAACTCGAGTCTTTTATCAGTGTTAGTCAAGCAAGTCTCAAGTCCTCAAATTTGCGACTCGAGTCTGACTCGAGTCAAGTCATGTGACTCGAGTCCCCCACCTCTGATAAACAGTATTAACAGTATCAACAGTATGAACTATGAAGATATGAGTATGCAAGATATATGAATATGCATGATGTATATAATAATATATATGCAGTGTGGTGTATATACCAGTGGTTCTTAAAGTGGGGTCCGGGGACCCCCAGGGGTCCTTGAGGGGGTTCCAGGGGGTCCCCAGCAAAAAGGGGAATAATTTATTTTCACTATAATTCCATCCATAAGTAACACAATGACAGAATGGATGACTATTTTGGTCATGGGTTTCATATACTTTCTGTAATAAAACATCTAAAAGCAAAAATCTTATCAGGGGGGACCCTTGGACAAAATCTTATCAAATGGGGGTCCGTGGTCTAATTTGTGTCAGTTTAGGGGTCCTTGACGTGAAAAAGTTCGAGAACCACTGGTATATACAGTATGAACAGTATTAACAGAATGAACAGTATGAACAGAGTGGTATGAATACGCTAAGTATATAAATAGTAAGGGGTAGTATGAGTGTGCTAAGATAAATAACAGTATTATCAGTATAAACAGTATAAACAGTGGATATGAAATGCAAGATATATACAGTATATATATATAGTATATGGTGTATAGTATATACAGAATGAACATGTGTATAGTAAGTATGTATATCTTCAAGACGTTTACAGACTCACTGCAGCTGGTTCAGTGCAGAGTTCCCTGTCAGTGCTGCCAGATGGGTTTCTGTTGCATGTTTTAATTGGTTTCAGTGGTGTGTCCTTGTTGTGGCTGGCAGTGCTGGAGTACTTGAGTCCTGGATTGATGACTTGTGACTTGAATATTGATGACTAAGACTCACGCACTGAGAACTTGAACTTGGGACTCGATCACCTTTGGCTCCACGTCTGTTCAGCGTTTCCCCAAATTGGTCCCTGACCCTCTGGTTGGTTCACAGTGTCGGCCTGCATGCAGACAGAGGCTGAACATTTATCGGGAGCGTATCTATGTTCCCAGGGTCCTAAGTTCCCAAGGCCCTATGTTCCCAGGGTCCTATGTTCCCAAGGTCCTATGTTCCCAGGGTCCTAAGTTCCCGGGGTCCTGTGTTCCCAGGGTCCTAAGTTCCCAAGGCCCTATGTTCCCAGGGTCCTATGTTCCCAAGGTCCTATGTTCCCAGGGTCCTAAGTTCCCGGGGTCCTGTGTTCCCAGGGTCCTATGTTCCCGGGGTCCTATGTTCCCGGGGTCCTATGTTCCCAGGGTCCTATGTTCCCAAGGTCCTATGTTCGCAGGGCCCTAAGTTCCCAGGGTCCTATGTTCCCAGGGTCCTATGTTCCCAGGGTCCTAAGTTCCCAAGGCCCTATGTTCCCAGGGTCCTATGTTCCCAAGGTCCTATGTTCCCAGGGTCCTATGTTCCCAGCGTCCTAAGTTCCCAAGGTCCTATGTTCCCAGGGTCCTATGTTCCCAAGGTCCTATGTTCCCATGGTCCTAAGTTCCCGGGGTCCTATGTTCCCAGGGTCCTATGTTCCCAGGGTCCTAAGTTCCCAGGGTCCTATGTTCCCAGGGTCCTATGTTCCCAGGGTCCTATGTTCCCAGGGTCCTATGTTCCCAGGGTCCTATGTTCCCCAGGTCCTATGTTCCCCAGTTCAATATTCTATTAACATACATTAACCCTCCTAAGTTAAAATATTTCATAAATATTATCCAGTTTTCTTTTATTGGAACAAGGCTTCAAAACAGCTATATAAACACAACAAAACCAATGATTATCATTTTATTTGATTTTGAAGGTCTCTAACCATAACCCTAACCCTGGGTAAACATCTACACACCTAACCCTAACCCTAGAACTGGGGAACATAGGACCTTGGGAACATGACTCCCATTTATCTGACAACACAAACACTAACAGGAGGATGGAACAGATCAGAGAGGGAGAACATCGCTGGTCCAGTGACAGATGAAGATGAAGATGAAGATGAAGATGCTCCACCATGTATTCTGAACTTTGCTTACATGGATTGTAAAAAAAGCTGTGATGTTTTATTGGTTAGAGTTTTTATGCCGCCCCCCTGGTGCAGCATGATGTCAGCATTAAAAATATACTGTTTTCCAGACAGTAAAGGGGTCAAGAACCAAAAAAAGGTGGAGAACCAGTGAGTTAGATGTTTGTTCTCCTGACCACACTGTCAGAAATAGGGGTGCAGTCCAGGTCCTCTGCTGCACCCAAAGGTACACTTACCACACATGCACACTAGTGGTCCTTAAAGGATAAGTTTGGTGATTTTGGAGATATATATAATTATTCTCTTCCATCACTGTAGCTGTTGGACCCACAGACAGTATTGTCTCCAGTCAGCTGTCAGTTGAAGCAGCGAGCTCCGCTGCCTCTTGCTGCAACAATGAGTCCAAACTGTTTGTCAAAATATCTAAAAAAAAAAAAGCTGTTTGTGAAAACGATGCGGAGAGCGACCGACGTATTTCTCTCCACGGCCCGGAAAGCAGCGGCACCAACCGTTTCCTCTCAGTGGAGTTTTCTACCAAACTCTACTGTTTACAATATGACCTGATCGTCCAAAATAGTTCTGTGAGTTCTTGATTAGTGAAAGTTGTGTAATGGAGGAACAGAGTCATGAAATTAGAGCTAATTTTTAACTTAAAGCTGCAAGCAGCAAAATTTTCTGACCACTAGAGGGCGACAGAAACTGCAACACATTTGTAAATAACACACAGCAAAGCCACTGCACTACGGAGGCCTGCCAAGGACAAATGGAAGGATAAATGCCAACAGCTAAGCTAAACATACATGCTGAGAAGTGTCGTCACTTACCGGTCTCACTCTGGCAGATCTTTCTCCTGCTGAAGGTCACATGGCCCACAATGACAAGTGAAGAGGCAGGTAGCAAGTTCACTAGTTTAACAAGTTTACTAGTTTAGCAAATGTATTATAGTTTAACAAGTTCACTATTTTAACAAGTTCACTAGTTTAACAAGTTTACTAGTTTAACAAGTTCACTATAGTTTAACAAGTTCACTGGTTTAACAAGTTCACTAGTTTAACAAGTTCACTATAGTTTAACAAGTTCTCTAGTTTAACAAGTTCACTGGTTTAACAAGTTCAGTATAGTTTAACAAGTTCACTATAGTTTAACAAGTTTACTAGTTTAACAAGTTCACTATAGTTTAACAAGTTCACTGGTTTAACAAGTTTACTAGTTTAACAAGTTCAGTATAGTTTAACAAGTTCACTATAGTTTAACAAGTTCACTATAGTTTAACAAGTTCACTGGTTTAACAAGTTTACTAGTTTAACAAGTTCACTATAGTTTAACAAGTTCACCAGTTTAACAAGTTTACTCACTCGCTTCATCGATTCCGCCATTATCAGAATGTTTTTCAGGAGTGGGAGGGGGAGAGCGCCGCTTTCAAACAGCGAGGGAGGAGATGAGCTAGTTTTAAAAAAATGAAAAGCTGCTGAATGGAGCGGGAGGAGCTTCATTCAGGAGCAGAATCTGACAACAAGCTTTAGAAAAGAGGAGAAAACAGCAACACAGCTGCTGCTGTGTGGATGTTGGTTTTAAATCATTATGTCTCAATGAAATCTCCATCTCTCAACTCCCTGTGGAGCCATAAACGGCTGTTTTGGAGATATTTTGACAAACAGTTTGGACTCGTTGCAGCAAGAGGCAGCGGAGCTCGTTGTTTCAACCGACAGCTGACTGGAGACAATACTGTCTGTGGGTCCAAGTACTACAGGGAGCAAGAGACTCATTATATATAGGAACAAAATCACCAAAGTAGGTACATTTGTGTCACTTTGGTTACTTGACTGTTCCTTTAGAGGTCCAGGTGACAAGGCTGAAAATACGAACCCATGTCTGAAGGTACAATATTCGCACCCTAATACACAGAGATGGGGACTCACAATTGTAATTGTAATTGCTTGAGACTTGACTTGATGCATTAAGAGAAGACTTGAGACTTGACTTGGGTTCTGGTGACTTGGGACTTGACTCTGACTTGTACTCTGATGACTTGAAAAGGTTTCTAAAGTCTTGACTTGAGATCTTGTGTTTGTGTAAATTACTTAGATTGAAAGTGATGAGATTTGTTCCAGCAGACGACTGAATTTAAATTAAAAAATACGTTACAATACATTTGTATGGAACGATTGAATTTATTGAAGTTGAAACTGATTATAGAAATCAAACTCATGATGCTCTTACCAAGTTTTTATCCTATTAAAACCATATTGCATTGAAAAGTCCTAGATATTTAGTTTTCTTTAAGATATTAAATTGATACTGGACTCCTTATTTGTTCTGACTTTACTTGCTGTTCTACATTTAGACTTGAGACCTGTGCTTCAAGACTTCAGACTGACGTGGGACTCGAGCAAAGTTGCCTTCTTGTACCTTGTTTTCTGTGTGTGTGTGTGTGTGTGTGTGTGTGTGTGTGTGTCAGTATCTCCTGTACTGCACCAATGCACCAACACTCGCTTGCTGTTCATTTCCTCACTCTTGACGCACAGAGTGTCTCCTCCTCTTGACTTCTGCCTGGTGCCAGTCTGGGCTGCAGACACTCAATCCTCCCTGTCCTCACCTGACCCCAAAACACACCTTGCATGTTTGTTTGTTTTTTGAGGGGGGGGGGGGGGACTGGAGCAACTCCACTGCAGCTTTCGGAACCGGTGACGTCACCTACACCCTCTCACCACCACCCTTCCTCCGTCTTCCCTTTGCCTCCATCGCCACTACAATTAATTTACACCTGTGATCATACATGGGACAGAAAGATTTACCGGCGGCTATTTTCGTCCTCCAAAGCTTATTAAGGGACTAGACTGCGGTGTGTGTGTGTGTGTGTGTGTGTGTGTGTGTGTGTGTTTGTGTGTGAGTGTGAGTGTGCGGTGTGGGAGAGAGAGTGTGAGTCCCGGGCAGCGGATCGAGGATCAGCGAAGCCGCGAGAGACGAACTGCAGAGCGGGCAGCTCGCTTCTGGCGCCTCGGTACCGTGACGGCGTCGCACCTGTCTCTCTCTCTCTCTCTCTCTCTAGATCTACCTGTCTCTCTCTCTCTCTCTCTCTACCTGTCTGTCCCTCTCTCTCGGTACCGTGTCGGTCGGGTTGAGCCGCCATATCTACTCCAGAGGACATCGGTGTGAACGGTAAAAAACCCCGGCGGGAGCATGTTGACGCTGCTGACAGCCATGTATCTGGTGGTGCGGGCGGCTTCTTCGGAGGTGAGTTAACTGAGCTGACCGCGTGTCTTTGAACGCACCATATAAAACAATATAGAGACATAACTTGCGTGACATTGTAGGAGTCTGACTCTTCTTCTTCGCCTGATTATGTCTGCGGCAGTTAGGCCTGTGTCTCATCAACCGACCACAAATTCATTGTGACTGCGAGGCGGGAGGACAGATGGTGAAACTTGGCGCGGGAATATTAACGCGCTTGTTTCTGTTACTACCGGGTATTTTTTTCCCGGTTAATTTCCCGGTGTAAAGCGGCCCGGTATTCACATCGGAAAGTCAGTGTGTGCAGGTTGTGTCTTTTCTGACCCCCGTCATCATTAATTCAGTGACAGGCTCCTCTCGGGCGGCTCTGCCAAGGTGTTCGATGCCAGCGTCAAGTCAGCCAGAGTACGACAACACAACATCCGGTCAGAATTTTCAGAATAAAAGCCATTAAAGATGAGTGTCCCAAATAGGGATATGCGTGCATAAGTGTTAGGGCTGGGCGATATGGACAAAATCAAATATCACGATATTTTTGAACAAATACCTTGATATCTATATTGCGACAGTATTGTAGGTGGTTTCACAAAACATTTACACAATGAGATTTTTGATTAATAATCATCAGTAATGTGGATATAATGACTAAGTGGGTAAAGGCAAATAATAGAACAGCTAGAACAGTCTGGTGAGTTCAGAAAATGACATCACTTTACTGTAATGCAGCCTTTAAAACCAAGAAAAGACAACACTTATGCCATATCACGATATTACGATATCCAAAATCTAAGACGATATCTAGTCTCATATCACAATATCATTATAATATCGATATATTACCCAGCCCTAATAAGTGTGCATACGTCCTCAGTGTGTGTGGTCTAATGATGAGTTCATGTCGTGTCGGATTTACCATAAATATGAGCTGCGGACTTGGGGAAAAAAACACGTTCACTTCAGCCTCTTTTAGCTCAGGTGTCTCCTACCAGGCACTGCAGTGAATCCACCAATGTTTAATCAAAAATATAATAGAACAAGCGAGTAATGTCTGCTGCAGTTTGTTTATGGTTGATTTTAAATTTAAAATTCGTAAATAAAAATTATTTTGGATGTGGGCGTCCCAACAAGTTGCCTATTTCCAACTTTCTGACCTCTCTGGAATGCATCATAAATGACTATCTGAATATTTGACGGGGCCTGAAATTGACAAAGGATTAAAGCAGACTGTCGAAAAATTATTCAACAATTTTTTTTTTCCCAAATGCGCATTGTGATTGGACGAGAGGCGATCCAGGAGAGTTTAGAGCTGCAGTAGATGAACTCGTATCTCGTAATGGCCTTGTTTAATGTTTGATACTACTGTAAAAACATTGTAAATGTTGTATACTTAACTTCCTTCACTTTCTACTCTCTGCTGTTCTGACTGGTTTCATATCTTTATCATCTTGTCATGTGAAAAGTGCCAGTGAAAGCAGCTAACGGAGGACGAGTACGAAACACCAGAGAACATTTTTTTGAGTAACACAAGTACCAAAGTAAACATAACTAAGAGGAATCTATAGTCAATTATTTTTTAAATTGTTTTTACTCATATTCATAGTCATATAAGTCTATGCAAGATGCACTCCAGTACTCCCCTCACCCTAAAAAAAAAGTTGCACAGTTCATGCTTTTATTTTGAAGGCAGAATCACTTGACCTCCGGTACCGTCCTGCGTGTTTTGCCGCTGGCTTGACGCGGCGGCTCGCTGCAGATTATCAGCACCGCGGACAGCTCCAGCACGGAAATGAAGTTTATTTTAGCTGCCAGCGCGTTACATAACCTGAATTAAACACCGACAACCAGGAAACTGAGTTAACTATACACACACACACGCGCACACACACGCACACACACACACACACACACACACACACACAGAGTTTTAATGTCCCATGATGCTCTGAATGCTGTTTCAGAGGCTTTTCCACCCTGATGAGAACACTGAATACTTGGAATTTGTGGTGTGAAAATGGTCAATTTTAAAGAAATATAGGCTACAAGTCTAAAAATATTGGTATCCATATCACCAAAACCCTATTTGACCTTTGACCCCCTGACTGTTGGTAGTGTTGGTGATCTAGAGATTGAAGCTGATTCTACTGTTGCTCTCTACTGGAAGTTTCTCTGCACAGGAGAATCAATCAAACTTTATTGCAATAAGTGCTTAACAAGATAAGACGATAAATAGATACAACACAGTAATGAAAATCAGAATAATATATTAATAGTAAGAATAATAATAGTCATGATAAATATAACTTAAGAAAAAAGAATCATCAAAAGAAAATCATCTTAAATTACTAAAATGTAAATGTAACCGGTGTAAAACTAGGTGTGATCTGGCCGTGTGCGTGTGTGTGTGTGTGTGTGTGCGTGCGTGCATGTGTGTGTGTGTGTGTGTGTGTGCCTGTATGTGTGTGTGTGTGTGTGTGTGTGTGTGTGTGTGTGTGTGTCTCGGCTCAGTTGAAGCCTGTCTGGACAGATAAGAGGCTGAGCGGCTCGGTAATGAGCTTCAGCTTCCTGTAGACTGCTGGGAGGCTGAACTTGACCTCAGGTGACCTCTGACCTCTGACCCCGACCTGAAACCAGTCTGCATGCCGCCTCATCAGGTTTCACTGGTGGGGAGAAAAAGAAGCAGGAACCTGTGGAAAATCACTGGAATATTCCTATAATATTCCTATAGTTTGTCTATGGTAGTCAA